>NW_019384674.1:624982-630183 GCF_000671375.1 Centruroides sculpturatus
ATGGGCTTACTTATAATAGGTTTAGTTTAATAAATGTTTATATAGTTCTTCCGGCCTATAGGCTTTTCGTCTAAGTTAGACCTTGTTTATGATAATTGATTTGATGTATATCTTAATTAAATCTTATCGGTGATGAGACGAAGTACTTAAGAATTAACTGTGTAATTTTTATTTGAAATTAGGTTTTTTTTTTAACTGTCAACAGGTTTTTATTTTATATTTAGATCAATTATGAATCATTTGATGAATGAAAAATATATATATAGAATCTCGATAAAGTTTAAAATATGAATGTTATATAGGTGACTTGATTGCATACTTTTTACAGTATTTTACTTTTAATACTTTTATTCTAAGCTTATCCATATAATGATTCTAATTAGAGAAAATTATTGTAAAGAAAATTAAAACATAATTGATCTCTTTTCTCGTGTAAAACTAAAATAACGTGTTATTAAATATAATTAGATCGATGTGAAAGAATAAAAATCAACGGCATCTAAACGCAATTATAAAAGAAAGAATTTCATCTCGAATAATCTCACTTAATTAGCAATTAAATAAAATTCTGAATAATTATAAAAATATTTATTTAAGCGAAATCTCTTACAGATATTCCCAAATGATTTAAGTTATTTTCTAAGATTTACAACATTCGAAAAAAGAAAAAAAAAGAGAAGAAGTGGGAGAAAAAAAAAAACTTATTTCAAAAATGCAACTCGATATAAATCTTGCAATTCTAAATATGATCAAGCTTTTCGACATGAAATAACAAACAGGAAAAGAGAAAGACGAAAAAAGCCAAAGTCCATCAGAAAACTGTCTCAACAAATCTTCCAACATCCATCCTTACGCGACACTTCTGTTCACAGATCCTTTGCTTCTACATCCATCATATCGATTCTTCTGGAAATTTCAAATATCACCAACTTTATATCTCTTAACTATATTATATAAAAAATACTTTTCTCAAAGTATTCACTTTAAATAGTTGGCCAAGGTAAAAATTCTTTCGAGCATTTCCAATCTATCCTTAATTGCAGGAAATGCTCTTTTTTTTCCTTCTTCTTCTTTGGCAATGTTTCCACTAAACTTTGAATAAATAGTGACAGGGAGAGTTTCTATGGTTACTGTCTTACGAGCCATAGAGGTATGTACTGCGGAATGTTACATTTAACTAAATTTATAAGTAATTTATTTCTTATTGAACATTTATCGTTAATAATGAAGAATGTTGAATCTCGCTATTGTTTCTATGTAACTCGCTTGAAGCACTTCTATTACAATATTTGCTTAATTCGTGCATTTAAAACACGAAGAAGAAATATCATTATATTGTTTCTATTAATGTTTAAGTTTAAATATTTTTATACACGAAAAACTTTCTGATGATGATTAAAAAATTATTCGATTGTAAATTTATTAAAATGTTTTAAAATGAATAAATTTATTATTATTATTATTATTATTTTACAAAATGCAAAACATAAACAAATCCTAATCACATTGCGAACTTGACAGTTATTGATGATATGAAGTTTTACAAAGCTTTGGGAATAGTACTTGGTAAAGTGAGTTAGTATTGAAGAAAAGAAACCGTTGGTATTTTGGAAGCTTGTTCCTCCATCAAGAATGAATCAGAAGTTAAAGGATGCTTTGCACCCCAAAGTCAGTCCACGTATGAAACTCTTTCTAAAGAACCAAGAATTGGAAATCAATAATTCCATGTCTTAAAATCTTTTTCCCACACGGACCCCTGGGTTTGGGAGGCACAGATGACAGAAGAAAAAATTTCTGCCTTTCGGATGATGGAGTGTCGAACACAACCTCGACAAACTAAAAAAAAAAAAAAAATTTTTTTCCTTTAATGTCGAAGCAGTAACATTTTTCTTAGTCTTTTGTCAAAAAATGTGAATTTTCTTAAAGAATATAATTTTAAAATTCCTATTACGCTTCCACGTTTTTAAGATTTTGCAAATTTAATTAACAATAATTCCAAAAAAAAAAAATACGGAAATAATTAATTTTTAATATCATTTTTATTAAAAAAAATTGAAATTTATAATGTAGCGTATTGCTATAGCATTTTTTAAAAAATATATATTTTTTCAAAATTCTTTATTTAAGAAAAGAAAAATATTGTTATCATTAAGATGCAGCTCACTTATTTATGATATTCAGTTTTTTTTTTGCATTCTCGATGTATACATTTCTCATACATAAATAATTAATTTGGAAAGCACTATATGTATCGAATTAATTTTTTATACATAAAAAAATAAATAAATATATACTTATGATACTAGTCAAAATTCAAAAAGAAGAGAGAAAAGTAAAAAAAAAAAAAGAAATCCTACAAAATGGTACCTGATGTGTCAAGCAAATCTTGGTTACCTACATACTCGGATCATTCTAAATTCTTTGGGTAGGGCGAAAATAGATTTCCGATCGTAACCAAAAAGTAGGATTTTCAAGAAAAAAGTACTTTGGATAAAAGTAGAAACCAAAAAATAAAAATAAGAAAATACTGGAAACTTTTATTCCATTCATTTTGATCCTTCTAGGTTAAAGATAAAAAAAAAAATAAACAAGTAATAAGTCTTCTATAGACATTTGCTAATACTTAAAAAAAGTATTTACATTATTTGCTTGCATTTCTTATAAAGCAGATGGATAATTTTTATATTTATTTCTTATCAATGTTGCATGAATTCGACTAGATATGAATATAAAAATGTAAGCTTCCATATTCCAAATGTTTTTTTTTTCCTAATACAGAAAATTCTGCCTAATCATTCATCTTACTAGAAAATAAAATAGGTATATTTATATTTATTTATATATATAATAATAAATAAAATATGATTGAATATTCTCGTGAATGTAGATAAATTACACTGTAGTACAATAAATTCTTTATTTTATTTTAAGTTATTTATATTTTATAAAACGTTAAATTAAACAAGATTATTTTCAATTCGATTTTGTAAGGAAAGGGTTTAAAAAAAAAAGATGATTTAAAAAACTGTTTAGAACAATTTAATAGAAACAAAATTGCCTCCAGAGACAAAATATTTAAATTCTTTTTTTATTTATTTTTATTTAAGTTAACAACTTTTATTTTACTAGTTTAACTAATTAAATATATTCGGTATTTCACACTAATTTTAGTGCTTTGATCTAATTTATACTGTTTTCTTAGCAGTGGTGTTTGGTATTTGTATTCACCAAATGTTCCTTCTTAAATCATTCAGTTAATTTCGGTTCCATCGAGAGACAATTGAAAACAGAAACCTGATGTATATTCGAGAATCTTTCTTCTATTTCTCGATACCTTGTGAATTTAGAAAGAAAATCTTGGAAGAAAACGAGAATGGTGGAAAAAAAAAATCTTTGAAGTTCATGTTATTTACATGAGAACCTTTTCTATTCTGTATTATTCTCTTTTATAGTATTTTAAGTATTCAGATCATGAACTAGCCAAAAAATTGACTAAATGGAACACTGCCATTGGGTTTAGTCTGTTTAAGTTAGTTATATTCTACTAGTTCGGATTTCTACTAGTCCATATATTAGATTAACTGAAGTCGAAGATATTACTAAACCAACTTCTATGTCGTTTCTTTACTTACAATAAATTTATATTTAATCATGTGCATGCGGTTCAATGAAGCATATTTTTTTGTTTTAAGTTGATGGAATTTCCAAACAAAATTTTGATTTATGCGAATTTATAAAATTGTCGAAAGAATCTTATGTTTATTTTTATTTTTTTCTTTCTAGAAATTTTTTAAAAATTGTTAATGTTTCTTTAATTATATTTATAAAATACTTTAACACGTGTCTATCCGTTTGTTGAATTTATGTATTTTAATTTTTTTTTACGAATATTTTACGTGTTTTCTTGAATCTTTATGAAATTCACAGATTTACAGTCGACCCCTCTATAACACTGTTGATTATTCCGTTTTATATGAATTCCATGTTGTACGAATCACTTAGATTTTACAAATACGTGTGCCAGGCTATGAACGGCTCACGTATTTGTAAAATCTAAGTGACTCGTACAACATGGAATTCATATAAAACGGAATAATCAACAGTGTTATAGGGAGGTCGACTATACAAAACTTCAAAAAATTAACTCCAAAATTCTTTTTTGTGTGACGTTCTTGTAGAAAAACAGCGAAGACAATACCTGATAATGTAAAAACTTCGTATCAAATTTTTACAACCACGTAAAAACTTGAAAAAAACTTAAATTAAAAAATGCAAAATATGCGAAACGTCCGAACGTCTGTTCGTAAAATACAAACAGAAACGTCATAGGCGACACTCGGGTTAAACGTAGGACAAATAAATTTTGATAAAGGGGGTTGTATGTTTAAAAGCTGTACAAAGATCAACAGAAGGGACGGCTTTGTGTAACAATAATTGGCTTCCTTTTTCGATTGGCAATCAACTGTTATCCAATTTATCAGACGATTGGGAGACAAACTGATCCACAAACCGATTCTCAGAGAATGGCTCGATGCTTTTTTCGATATTGGAAAATTCAACTTCGTATTTTTCAAAAATATAATTTTTTGTGTGTTTTTTACTCCTTTAAATTGTTTTTAACCGTTTTCTTTATATTTTTCTCAATAAATGTCTGGTTGAAGTGCAATAACCAAAAAGTTTTCATTACTTTTCTCCCCTATTTTATGGAGCTTTACAGTAAATTATGTTATAAAAATTGTATTTACGTGAATTTAATCATAATTACTGTTTTCTATATTTATATATATTAACTAGAGGATAATTTGATCTAATTCATCATCTACCTTCATTAAAGAGGATTAAAGATTTGTCCAAATCGTTCATTCCTAATGCTTTCTAATTATCAATCTGTTTTGATTTTCAACCAATATCTTTAAATTTAATAATAATACTTTCATTTTTATATTGCTATTGTGTTAGATAATGAAAATAACGTCAAAAAATAGTTTATAATACAATAGCAAAAATATATAACATTGTTGTTGTAATATTACGTATATTTTACAATAAATAGAATAGTAATAATAAATTACACTAGCAAAACAACAGCAACAGACAGAAGAATTATAACAACAAGTACACATAAAGACAGTAACGACAACGAGACAAATTGAAACAATAAACACACACAAGAACAGTACAACACAAAATACATTCACTTA
>NW_019384674.1:630369-639693 GCF_000671375.1 Centruroides sculpturatus
TTTTGTATTATCATTATTTTATTTTATTTTTTGTGTGTTATTTATTCGTATGAAAACTGAATATTTCTATTAGTAGTGTGATGGAAAATAGCGACTCGTACCTCATAATTTATCATGCTTTGTGGTTATATATATTAAAGATAGTGGTACACAATCGACGGTCTATTTCAATATTGATTGCAAACCTGGTTTCGTGCTGGCATTGTCAGAATTTTAATACGAGTATTTAAACATGAGTTCTATACATGATGAATTATTTATTATGTACATATCTTGGGAATTTTACAACATTACGATGTTGGAATAAAATTTACGAAAGAGATATTAACTATAAATTGACTTTTTTACTTTAAATTTGATGAAATTTACAAGGAATGTACTTTTTATTACATTCGTGTAAAACTCGCAATTATTTTCTTTCTTTATTGAAAATTTTTTATTTTTTTATTTTTGTTGATTTTTAAAATTTTCTTACATTTTTGAAATATTTATAATGCTTTTTCTTTAAATGAAATTCACATAAAATCGATAATAAATTGATTTTTTTTTTCTGTAAGTTTTATATTTCTGCTTATGGAATAAACAAATACTACGCTTGTTAATGGCAAAAATTTAATGTTTAAAACTTTAAAAATAGTTTAATTTAATAAAGAATTATTCATTCTTCTACATGTATTTAATTAATAAACACTTATTTATCAATCGTCTTACAAAATGTGTTTTTTCTTTGTGTTTTTAAATTTATAATAATATTATTAAAATATATGCAATATTTTGATTAAAATTTACTTTTAATTTGTCAAGTTTAATTAACAAAGTCTTAATTTTTTTTTTATCTTTTTAAATTTATAACTAAAAAAGAATTTTTTTTTTTTGAATGCCAAAATCGACTTTTAAAAATATTTTAATCACTTTTCTTTGCTCCACATTTTAATAAATCAGAAGCTAAAATAGTTTAAAACATGTTCACCTGGTAAAAATTTAAGCGAAGGAATCAATTTTTGAAATCGTTTAAATCCAAATTAAATTTTCGAATTGAATTTTAACTATCTACGATAGAAAAATCGCAAAATTAATCTTTTTTTTTCTCTTAATTTTTTACTTTATTTCCCTCCTTATTTTTTTTTTTAAATAATCGATCAGATTGATAATTTATTATTAAATTTTTAAAATGGCGAAATTAAGAAACTTAAATTATTCATGTAAAATTTCATTAATTGCCAATTTATAATGTTTCAACGGGGCATTTTTGTGGGAAGGAAACGGGGAAAGAAAAGAAGCTTTTTGCTATTTTTACAGTTAATTAAATGTTTAAATAACCAAAGAAGACACTGAAATTAGATTTTTAGATAAGTAATAACAAGCCAAAACTAAAGTTTAGGTTAAAAAAAAAACATCATCAAACTAATTTCGTTAGCTGTTTTCAATCGAGCGTGTAAGTATCTACAGAAATATTTTCAAACACGATATCGGAACCTTCAATCTTGGAAAGATAGACATTTATCTCGACGTTAGAACCTACCAAAGCCAATTACTGTGCCTCCAACTTACTGCGGGATAGAAGGACCATTAGAGAGTTGATGACGCAATTCGTTACCCTTTAATCCAGAATGGCTATAAATTTAATAAAGGGACTTACAACATTGAAGTAGTAAGTTTGGCTTAGTTTTATCTCAGTCGAGATTGCAATATGATGGAAGTTAAAAATGACTCGTTCTAACTTAACGTTCACTATACGGTATTGAAAGTATCTGATAAAGTATATTGCCAAATTTTCGAGAGTTATTTTAAATTTTATCTGTTTATATATATATATATATATANAAAATGTGTTTTTTCTTTGTGTTTTTAAATTTATAATAATATTATTAAAATATATGCAATATTTTGATTAAAATTTACTTTTAATTTGTCAAGTTTAATTAACAAAGTCTTAATTTTTTTTTTATCTTTTTAAATTTATAACTAAAAAAGAATTTTTTTTTTTTGAATGCCAAAATCGACTTTTAAAAATATTTTAATCACTTTTCTTTGCTCCACATTTTAATAAATCAGAAGCTAAAATAGTTTAAAACATGTTCACCTGGTAAAAATTTAAGCGAAGGAATCAATTTTTGAAATCGTTTAAATCCAAATTAAATTTTCGAATTGAATTTTAACTATCTACGATAGAAAAATCGCAAAATTAATCTTTTTTTTCTCTTAATTTTTTACTTTATTTCCCTCCTTATTTTTTTTTTTAAATAATCGATCAGATTGATAATTTATTATTAAATTTTTAAAATGGCGAAATTAAGAAACTTAAATTATTCATGTAAAATTTCATTAATTGCCAATTTATAATGTTTCAAAGGGGCATTTTTGTGGGAAGGAAACGGGGAAAGAAAAGAAGCTTTTTGCTATTTTTACAGTTAATTAAATGTTTAAATAACCAAAGAAGACACTGAAATTAGATTTTTAGATAAGTAATAACAAGCCAAAACTAAAGTTTAGGTTAAAAAAAAAACATCATCAAACTAATTTCGTTAGCTGTTTTCAATCGAGCGTGTAAGTATCTACAGAAATATTTTCAAACACGATATCGGAACCTTCAATCTTGGAAAGATAGACATTTATCTCGACGTTAGAACCTACCAAAGCCAATTACTGTGCCTCCAACTTACTGCGGGATAGAAGGACCATTAGAGAGTTGATGACGCAATTCGTTACCCTTTAATCCAGAATGGCTATAAATTTAATAAAGGGACTTACAACATTGAAGTAGTAAGTTTGGCTTAGTTTTATCTCAGTCGAGATTGCAATATGATGGAAGTTAAAAATGACTCGTTCTAACTTAACGTTCACTATACGGTATTGAAAGTATCTGATAAAGTATATTGCCAAATTTTCGAGAGTTATTTTAAATTTTATCTGTTTATATATATATATATATATAGCGAAGAAAGCTATAAGATGCCGTATAATTTATATACAATATATATATAGCCTATATTTTTTCGTATATGAAGAATGTTTTATATTTACTGATTGAATTTTCATTATCTTTGTGTCGTTTAGTATCATTAACCGGTATATTCTTCTCTTATTCGCTTAATTATTGATAATAAAAGATTTTTAAATGGCTTTCTTTATGAGAAATTACGCTATTTTCTTGCATAAAAATTTCAATAATAACCGCAAAACGATCAAACCGATGAAACAGAACAGTAGTGGTTACATACAACAGTTATCTATAATTAAATTATATATAATGCGAGTCTAATGGAATAGTTACATTATCTATAATTTAATTTTTGAATATACCAGATGAATGTTTTTTTTTTTAAATACATTTCGAATAAAAAAGACAATTCGATTAATCTCTGGGATTTCTGTGACAATAAAAATTTATCGGCGTAAAATATCCATTCTAAAGATTTTGATAGGCATTATATATTGCCTATAAAAAATCGATAGAGGAATGGACATTTCTGTCTATAATCAATAAAATGTTATTAAGAAAAATCTCTTTTAAAATGGGGTATAGTACTACTTACTGAAGAGAAATTTCATTGAGTATATTAAACAATGCAACTTAGAATAAAGAAAATATTATCCAATAGCTTTTATCTATAAACTACTTTTGATTATCAAGTTAATTGCAAAGTGAAACTTTTATTACTTTCATTTAATAAAAGCTATTAAGCATTAAATTAGTGTCGTTAAATTAATGCGCATAATTCATTTCTGCATTTAGTTAAAAGTTTTATTATTGTGATTTCTATTTTATAATTAATCAACAAAGCCAATATTGTAATATATATTTTTTTTCTTTTCTGTCTTAATATAATTTTGTAATTCTTTAATTTAATAAATAATTTTTCAAGAATATTAAACAACTGTTGTGATTAAATTTGAGGGTATTATATTCGTTAAATTTCATTTTTAATTAATAAAAATAAATATGTTACTATAAAATTTCATATATTTATAATAATAATAGTGTGAATTTATGTTAAAAATTGTTAAATTTACGTGTCGTAATTATTATTACATTCCTCTGCTATTTTTTTAAACAGATAAATACATTAAAACAAATTAATTTTACTTATATTTAACCAAATTAATGAAATAAAAAAAATTGTTTATATTGAAAATAAAATAAAATAAAATAAACACTTCAATAAGAAAATTTAACATTTAATTATTACAAAATGATCGTATAATAGTAGTTTCAGATAATATCTGCAACTTGCTGTATTTCATAATAGGGTAGTGAGGAGTATTTGCGTGCATCTAAGACCTCAAGAGCTGTTACTGATAGAATCTCTCAAAGCAGAAAGGTCGAAAGATAGATCCAGATCAAGGAAGATACATGAGTGGGCAAACAGTCTTCATTTATTTAAATTTATTATTATTATTATTTTTTTCTTTTATAACGAAATTCTAATTCGAAATATTGGTTTAGAATTCTATTCTTTATTCAATTTTGCATTTTTATTATTATAATAAATAAGAGAAAATATGCATAAAATAATTTAAACAAAAAAAAAAAAACCTCTTTTAAATTCATAAATTTATTATAAAATATAATATTATCTATTATAAAATGACAGTTTGCATCACGAGAATTTATTTTAAATAATAAAATAAAATCATTTAAATTGAAAGAACATTATTTTTATTTTTCTGTAAAAGAAAACTTTTTTTAAAAAAATATTTTTCTAACTAATAGAAACTGGTTTAAGAAAGATTATTATTATGTGAAAATTTTCTAATTCAGTGACTCCGAGTATATTAACACGAGAAATAACAATAATTATTGTTATATTTTAAACAGGGTGTGGCAAAAAATAAGTAAAAAATCCGGAAATTTTAATGTTTGAATCACGCAGAAAATAGTTTTTTTTTTTCTTTTAACGATGTGAACTTACATTCGAAAATCATTTTTAACATTACTTTAACAACTGATGAGTGAATTTTGTAAATTAATAACTAACAAAAAAAAAGAATATGTAGAGTGTGAGAAAATTTTTCTGTTTAATTTCGTCTTGACAATAACATTAGCGTCAAAAACAATATTGTAAAATAGCCTAAATTAAATATATATATATATATATATAAGTCAATTAAAGCTTGTATGAACAATGAAAATAATCATGTTTCGAATGTACAATGAAACAACAGTCTAGACTACATCACCTTTTCCTTTGAAGAAAACGAATTACAATCGATTGAAGTGTAGATAGAAAGTGTTCGAAATAGTTGTCTCAAGAATTCTCAAACGAAATACTTTTCTTCTATTCCTTACAGAAGAAGAGATTTTGTTCATCGAGAATGGATACAACTGACTTTATGCAGCAACCTTTCACATTTGAAGAGAGAGGAGTTTTCTGGACAAAGGATCTTCTTCGCTTCAACTTTTTGTGTAAGGGATCCATTTAAAGCATGTGACATTTACCAAAATAGTGAATACAGTCTAGGAAAATTTAAAATCCTTTTAATGTTTACTGATGGAATCTGTTTGAAAAACTTCTGCATAAGAATACCATTTAAATTTAACGAAGTTCTTGGTTGTGATACTTTCTTTAATTCACGATAAAATAAAAATATTATCTTTTAAATAAATATGTTAACAATGGAATGAATAGAATGAATGACGGACTAATTCTAAAGAAAGAATCTTTAATTCCCTAATCCTTTTTTTTTCTACTAATCATTATTTAATTGTTTACGTGAATGCTTTATTAAATAAATGGGGTTAGCTTATGTTTTGATAATCACATTACACGGCTCTATAGTAAAATTAAGAATAACTTACGTAACACTAATGCTGTCTTTCCAATTATAAGCTTCTTATCCTTCGCTTAATTGCTTAAATGAGTTCCAAATTATGTAAATATATACGGCTCCACCCAGAACTCTTACACAAACACTATTTCAATACTTAGAGAGGTGATAAATTCAGAATTAATTGCTCTGTCTCATCTATAATATATATATATATATATATATTTTTTAAAACATATTTATACTTCGTATAATTGCTGAATTCATCATTTACTTATGTAAAAATTTACATCTTTCGAATATGATTAAACAATTAATTTATAACTACTTTAAGTTCATTATAAAAGACATGGAATAAATGAAATCTTCCATCTCAAATAAAGAATTTGCAGAAATCTGTTTGGTTGTATCGATTTTCTCCAAAGTCTGATTGAGAATCCATTACTAAATGTGTCCGTTTCGAATAGATTTCTAATCAATTTGTCTGTCTTGTGTAAGTTTGTAATAAATTTAGCTATTTCATATAAATCTCAAGTAAATTTATGTGTTTTATATGACCGTCTGGAGTTAGGGGGAAAAAAAATATATTACAAATTTCTAATAAATTTATATTTTATTCGGAATAAACTTTTGTAAAAACAACAAGGTAGCAAAAGTGAAAGAAAATGAAACAAACAATTTGCTGTCCACACAAGCATCATAACAAAGAAGAGAGAATTGAAAGCAGTGTGGAGAATTAGTGGAGGGATTGAGAAGTTGTCTCTTTGCGGAGATTATCTGGCTGATGGTTGTTTCGTCTTCATTTGTTTTGCTTTTCCTTTCTGTCCTTTTTCCTATATACTGTCACGTAGAGAGGATTGTTTCATTTCTTTCTGTAACTCTCTAACTTACTAAACGTTAAACTAAACTTACTTTAAATTTGAATAATACAATATAAATCAAGCAAATACAAATAATTGTATTGTAATCGCTATTTTTATGCATAACAAAACTGATTCATGCACGGCTTGTTTTTATACTGTTGTTATGGTCATGATCTTTATTTGTAGTTTCACTTATTTTAAGCGGGTAAGCAGAATATTTTATGCTTATTTTTACAGCCTTACATTATTGCAAACTTTTCTCAAGATGACTCTTATGTTCGACCTAAGTAAATTTTTGTTTTACATCGTTGTTTGCTTGCTTAACGCCAGAAAAATATACTTTTGTTCATTTTTGACGTATAAACGAAGACTAATGGATCCTCTCAAACGCCTACTTCGGGTCTGCTCGCGACCTACTTTCTCAAGTCCAAGAATCTGTCACCAGATGCCACTTAGTTGAGGCGCGAATAAGTTAAATCAATTATTATTAAAGTAAAATACTTTTAGAAACGAAATAATATTGTATTAATTTTTGCATAATTAAAGTATGATTGAACAAACGGTATTGAAAGACTAAAAAATATCAAAATATTTTATGTAAAATGCAGATTAAAATCGATGAAGTACTTACTAGCGCGACACCAAACACGAAACGAAGGAAGCATTCTTGACGTCAATGTGACGTCGAGTTATTTGTAATGTCGGAGTTGTGTTGGATTTTATTCTTAACGGGATAGAATCGATGTTTAGGGCTGTTAACAACTGTTTACTGGATAAAAGTCAAAGAATCGGCCCAATGAGAGACAAAGAAGTAAAAAATGATCATTTGGCCAGAACTATGGCATCGAATGGAGACAACGATTTGTTTCATCAAGAACAGAGAAGGAACGATAGGGAGAAGATCAGAAAAAAATTAGCAGCTATGGATTCTGATAACGAAGACGTCAACATCACGTACGAAACCAATGGCAAGAAAATGGCCGATGGAGTCAATTTACAGATCTGTTTTGTTAACGACACCTGTGATAAGGAAACAGAAACCACTAAAGTGTTCAGGAATTCACAAAATCTAAAACAGTATCCTGCCATGAGCCGATATGGAATACCCGTCGAAACTCAAAACTTTAGTAATCTGTCCGGATGTCGCTCCGCTCAGTCATATCCCTACTGGCAGAGGCCCTCGATTTTCTTCAATCGGCGCCTGAAGCTCTTAAAGAGCCAGATCGACAATAAAAAGGATAGGAAGACCTTAATGAAGGAAGATATCGTCCTGTATCATTCTAGACTTCAGTCTGAAGTCAGGATAGCTCTGTCGCAGGCCAAAGATATGGCCCGAATGCAAATATTGGTTGAGAGACAGCAGAGAAGGATCTCGCCTCTCTCCAGCTTGGTCGGCTTCACTTTTCCGGAANATCTAAAAAGAGTAAACGATAAGTTAGATGCAAAATTGCACCCCTTTTTTTTTAATCTATAGTAATGTAATTTTGTATGATGTAACAGTTTATTTTCTATTGTTGCGCATTGTAATGATCGTATAATATAAGCGAATGCTGTTTGGGAAAACGTCACCTCTTTCTATATAGGAAAAAGCGTGATATGAGAGAATTATACGTAATAAAAAATTAATCTTTAGCTTAGTTGTTTCTAATTCAAAATAATAAGTAAGAATTGGATGTGTGGCGCCTCCTGTACACAATATCCGTCATTAAAAAGTCATCGAACAACATTCCAAGCCTTGTTCTACCCTCTGGCAAATAGTATTAAACGAACAACAATTTGTGATTTGTTGCTGTACTTCTACATGATTCAAGATTTTTATAAGTCCTGTTGGAAGGTTATCGTAATTTCTTATTACATAAAGAGTGGATCTGCTTTATAACACGTTGACATTTAACAAAAATGTGTTTAAAGTTAATCCTTCTTCAACTTCAACATCTAAATGTAATTAGTGTGGGAAGATATGACAGTTTTAAGAAATTAAAAAAAAGAGGGTTATTAATAATGATTAATGATGAGCGAACATAAAATTTATATAGAGATTTTGATAAATAATACATCATCCTATGAAGAATTTTGTTGCCTTCTCTTACAGAAATATTAATGGAAAGTAAAGAAAGTGAAAAGATTTACAACTTATAATATTATTTTCTAAATATATATATATGTATAGGTGCATTTTTTATATCTAGTAACATTTTTTACATCAATATTTTTAGGTAAATTTACAATCGTTTACTCATATTTATATCAACGAAGAGGTATATCAATACCAATTTAACTTATAAATTTTAGCATTCAAACCACGAAACTTCAATTTATAAATGTCATCACAAAACTTTTGTATAAATATTGAAATGTTTGTTTAGTATAATATTTATTTTTCTTTCTACCATCCAAAAATGTTGAGGGCATCGCATCAATAATGTAAAAATAGTAAATAATATATGTAATTCTAAAATGTTGAACATCTACAATAATAATAATAATAATTTAATTTATATAATATTAAATGATAATAAAATTTTCAAATAATATTAAATAAACTTACATTTAAATTAATGTAATATTTAATTTTTAAAATGATAATAATTAATATTTTAATCTATATTTTAATTAAGTTTTAATAAATAATAAAAAGACATCATTTCATTTTAAGAAAACATAAAATTTTAGATTACTTTTAATAAATATT
>NW_019384674.1:640735-650148 GCF_000671375.1 Centruroides sculpturatus
ATACAAAATTTATTTACTTATATTAAGTTTATAAAACTTTTATTTTTAAGTAATAAATAAATTAAAATTTTATAAGCATAGTTTCTGAATCAAATAACATTAATAATAAATTATTTGCATATTTTAAGTATTATAAGTTAAAAATAAAAAAATCTATCAATTCCATTTATTTATATTATTTAGTATATAAAAATATTTTAACATGATAATTTAATTATATAATTTCAAAAAACTAAACTGAAAGTCTTTGAATTATAAAAGTTTTGTTTTATTATTGAGAAGACACGATTTATATTCAAATAAATAAATGTATCACACAACAACACATGAATACATGAATAAGCATCATGATTTCCATGTTCATAAAGTGTAAAATTGACTTGAAATTCGAATAAGCGAATCCACATCAGTTAACATGCGTCTGAGATTTAATTATCAACATTAATTTTAACTTCATAATATAATTTATAAATAATTTAAGATGTATATGTAACATTCTACTAATTTATTTAATGATAATTTGTGTGATAATTACGCATTTCTTCCTTTCGTTTCCTGTAAAGCGTGCTTCTCCTTTGAACTTATTCTTGCTCCTAGTCATATCTTAATAAGAAAAACTCTTTAAAAAAGAAGAAGAAGAAAAAAAAAAACACTTTTATTTTTCTTTTAGCCAGAATCTTTCTTAATCTTTAACCTCGCGGAGAGAATGAAGATGGTGTAATCAAAGTGAACACATGCTATTGTCTTTATCAGAATTGTCTTTTTCGAGCAGATCTCCAATCTTGTGTTAGAAACAAGAAAATGACTAAGGTTCGTTTTGTTGTCCCTTTGTGTCATGTTACAGTGTAAGATGGAAACGGAGATTAAGACAGGCAGCTTAGCCCAAAGCCTGTAACTGTATTGTTTGTCGCTGGGATGAGTTTCTTTTACCACCTTCAGGGCTCCCGTAATTACAGGAATGTAGAGTTATTGCAATAAAGTATTGCATCATTTGCAGTAATCTAACTTTCTCAACTAGTTTTATCTTCTTTTGTTCTATCTATCTAAAATCCATGCCTTGCCAAAGGCTTTGCATGATGTGAGATAATTATAAAATATTTATTAATTTTCTCATCTTTAAATGTGTTTATACTGTTTTGTTACCTTTAGGATATATCTACTTTTCACTCTTTTAAATTACAAAATTGTTATTCCGTAATTTATTAAGAATTATACTTTGTCGCTTGATGAAATTAAAAATTTTCAGTTTGTTCTAAAACTATTCGTTTAAGGTATTTTATTACTTCAGGGTTTATTATTTAATTTCGAAATTTATTAATTTTTTTAATTATTATTATTCTGTTTGCTTACATATGATAGCTTATATCTACTTTTCACTCTTTTAAATTACAAAATTGTTATTCCGTAATTTATTAAGAATTATACTTTGTCGCTTGATGAAATTAAAAATTTTCAGTTTGTTCTAAAACTATTCGTTTAAGGTATTTTATTACTTCAGGGTTTATTATTTAATTTCGAAATTTATTAATTTTTTTAATTATTATTATTCTGTTTGCTTACATATGATAGCTTAATAATCTTTTCCATCTAAAATTATGTAAAACTGTTGACAAATTTAAAACTGTGAATTTAATTTAGCATAGAATTCTTCAGAGAATCTGATTGATTAAATTTAGAATTAAATTAATTGTAATCTAATTTAATGTAATCTAATTTATAAATTATCTTATTTTTAAAAGTTTATTTAATTATTTTTTTTTCTTCTTTAAAAGTCATTAAATTACCGAAAGTAGATATTTAATAATCAAATCGAAAAATTTATGTGTTTTGTGATTAATCATTCAGTAATTCCACTAAATAAGCGTAAAAAGTTGTGGAAAAAAATAGAAAAATAATTAAAAGGAAGGATTAAAAAATATATATATATATATTTTTTTAAAGTTAAATTTACATAAAGTAAGCTATAAAAATATAAAGATTATCTTTTAAAATTATCTGAAAAAGTATCATAAAATAACATTTTTAAAGAAAAATTGTATATATATATCTTTTTTAAATCAGTTTTTAAAATGTGTAGATTTAAACAATCGAAAAGAGGAAACTTTGATTGATGATAGATAACTTACACAGTTTTTTTCATTACTTAAAAATCTCCATAAAATAAATTTTAATATTAGAAATCTATAAAGGATTTACTGGAAACAAGATGGTAAAATTAAAAGATAATATAAAGAGGTGGAGAAGAAAGAGTTCATCATTCATTTCCATGCGAATGCACATGAATAATGATAACTTTTCATATTTGAAGTGCTTGATCGATACCTTAATGATGTCTTGTAATGACAATATTCACTTTTTCTGTATTAAATTACTTTTTCAATTAAAAATAAGATAATAGTTTATTATCAGTATTACTAAAAGTAAGAAATGAACTTTAAAAAGAAATTTTAAATTTTATTCTAACAATAATTATCCAAACTTTTTATTACTTTATAAAAAAAAATGCCCCGATAAGTTACAGTAAAAATTAACTTATTAAATATTGTTCTTGATATATAAAAAAAATCACGTGAAATATTATATTAAATTGCCACTTTATGAAATGATAAATTACGAATAAAAATTTCCAGTAGACTAATGTAACTTTTTCATTAAAAACTGAAATTCACTTTTGTAACTCAAATTTCAATTATGTGAAATCTATATTTCAGATTTTATTTATTTATTTATTTTTCATTAAGCTTTAGTATTAAATAATAAAAATTCAATTTTATAACAATATTATTAAAGATAGAGCCTACTCAATAATCTAAAGAAAGAAGTGTGAGAAGATGAGGAGTAGGATAAGAAAGAGGACTAATGGACGCTGAGCAAATAGGATGAATGAAAAATTCGACTATTTTATAATAAAAATCTTTATTAAATTATTTAATCAAATAGTAAAATTANATTTTGTTAATTGTTTTAGGTTTATTTTTAGTTTGGAAAAAAAAATATTTTTAAAATATTTGCACAGTTTTTTTCGTTGTTGTTGTTGTAAATTGATAAATATTGATAGAATGTCTCTATAAATAGAAGCATTTTAAAAATTGCATACAGTGAAACCTTCCAATAAAGACCACCTTTAAACGGCTGATATTTTCCCTTGAAATGCATACAAAATAACCTCCAAACAACGGCTCACTTCCCAATAATGATCATTCTTCAGTGACCGTTGTTTAAAGGTTTGACTGTAGTTCAAAAATTAATTAAAAACCTATCTTTACACCCAATTAATTATCAGGTAAATTATTTATATATAAAGTTTATATTTTGGCAGAAAGACAAATAAAAATTATAAAAATTTTATCATATTTTATAACAATATATAACTTATTGTTCTATATTAAAAAATTCAGAATTAAACAAAAATATAAAGCATATAATTTACAACATTTAAATTTATTATTCAAATAGAAAAAATTAGATAAATTTGTTTGATATTTTTCATATAAAATCTTATAGAATATATTTTTTTCTTATTTTTTAAAAAATTTTAGACGAAATATTTATAAAAATTGAAACTACAATGATTTTTAAACGTGAATTTTATAGATAAAGAATATTCTATTGTGTAAACTGAAAAAATATCTATTCAAATTTATACATTTTTTTTTCTTAAAAATAGCAGATTTAATTTTTTTAATTTGATAGAATTACAAACATTTTATAATATCAATAAATAATAATTGTATATTACTTTTTTTCAAACGTTTAAATTATATTTTGTATGCAATATAATATATAATGATATTTATGATGAATTCTTATTAATTTAATTTAAAATTAATTCCTTTTAAATTAATTTATTTAATTCCTGTTATTATTAAGTTTCCAATAAATATAAAGAAAATAAAATTATTCGTTGTATTACAATTAAAACTTAAGTTTTAAGGTTAATAATTAATATAAGAATATATATTAAACTTAAAAAAGATAATAATAATAATAAACATTTAGTTCCAAATAAGTGTAAAAGAAACATAAAACTATTTAATTCATTATATAAAGCTTACGTTATTATCATAAATTATACTCTCTTATGAAACTAAACGTTATTAATGCTTAAATGAAAGAATAATATCACAATAAAAGCTGGAGTTTTATTTAAATAATTCATGTAAATTATTACAGTCGAATCTCCTATTAGAAACCTTACAACGACGACCATTTTTCAGGGATATTTTTTTGAACAAAATTGCATACAAAATAACCTCTAAAACAGCAGCCACCTCCGAACAACGTCCATTTTTTTTTTTATGTTCCCGTCAGTGGCCATTGTTCAGAGACTTGACTATATTATATAATGTCATAAATTAATATTATATTATATAAATAAAAATCTATCTCAAACCTGAAAACTTAGTTATTAAGCAGTCTATTACATACACAATAATAATTTATTTGACTTCAAGGTACTTTTCCCCCCTTGTGTGGAAAAAAAGAAGAAAATAAGACAATTAGATAAATGTACCTTTAGAAAGAAATTTTTCATATTTTATTTAAAAGGCAGTAAAAAAAAAGAAGTTGAAAAGATTGATAGCACTTTTATTTATGTTTCAACTGATAACAGGGTTGAGATTTAGAAATGAATTGCAAACTTTTTTTCGCTGCTTTAACAAAAGGAATAATATAATGTATCTAATTTTAGAATTAGCATGAGATATTTAATGTCACATAAATCTAATTATAGAAGCAACGACTAATCTAAACAAGTTTTACTACAGAAATTTCAAATAATTTAAATGTTTAACGGTTTAATTTTTTTTTTTTTTTACGTTTAATGATTTTTCCTTGTCGTATTATTTTTATACAATTATTAACACTTCTGTATGAAAATACATTACGAGAAAGTCTTTATACACGTCTATAGTTATTATAAGATGCTTATATATCTTGTAATGGGGCACGGATTATCTCAAATGTGTAACTGAATCTAACTATTTTAAGTTTAATGTCCTATAGTAACTGCAATTACCACTTCTAAAATTAGGCTATCTTCATCATCATTATCACTTCTGGAATTTCAAAGCTTAGCTTTCTCAGAGGGAGAAAGAGAAATTATTCTGTTCTCCCATTCTCATGTACATTTTAGATTTTCCTAATTGCTTGCTAACTGATCATTTATTATGATCATTTCTATTACTCCTAACAATTAATAATTCTCGTAGTGGTGTTCTGTAATTCATTATTAGAATTTTATAATTTAATCTTACTAGAAAAAATGCTAATGGGTGAGAAACAATACTCTTTATCCCTTCTAATGTTTTGTCATAGACCTATCTTCCTAATCTTTCCCATTGCAAGCCATTCTCATTTTTTAATGGAAGAACTGAGATGAAAATTGCTATTTCTTTTTAAATATTTTCAGAACGATATAATTAAACTGAATTTTTAACTACATTAGTAGAGAAAATATATTTTCTTTTTTTTATTAAATTAAATCTTATAAAAGGAAGAATAATAATTAAATGTTATAAAATTTAATCAATTAATATAATTTGTACAAGGAACAATAGATAAATAAGGTAGAATTATTTTAATTAATCATAGATTTGTAATAATACTACCGTATTTAGAAAGCTTGATTTATATTTTACATTATACATTTTCAATATGTCATTTATTATTATAACAAAGTAAAATTTATTTATTTTACTTTAATTTTATATCTACATAATTTTTTTAAAAAAATAATTAATATTTAATTATGCTATTTATTAATTTAATCATTTTTATAAAGAATTTTTACAACAAAGTATTGTATTTTAGATGTAATTATAATAATATTCATCGTCAACTTTTTCTTTAAAGTTTTATTTCTTTTACGTTTCCACAAACAGAAAAAAAGTCGCACATTAAACAATAAAAGTTCATTCTCCACAGAACGTTTTTTTTAATCTTATTAATCATAATTAAATTTTTAAGGAGTTATAAAACTAAACAAAGGAGTTTTTCATTATAATTATCAAAATTTTTATTTATCTTTACTCAATTTGTTACATTTTAAAAAACATTTATTTAAGCATACTTTACTGTGGCACACATCCTAACAGTGATATATCACTCTTTGCTTACAGTTAATCGCCCAGAAAAATCTCAACTCTTGCTCCGCCCGATATGTCTACAGCAATCCTCATCGCTAGAGCCAAAAGCATCAGATTTGCGTGAGACCTCATTGAAGTTGACAATGCACCATTACTTAGGATCAATCTATTGTCGACACAGCAGCTGTTCTCGCTGACGTATAAGGTGTGGTACGCCTGAATATTCCAAATCTAGCTTGCGTTATTAATCACAGCAATATGGTCTTATAATCCTCTCAATGTCTCAACAAGTTGTCAAATGAACGATAGTCATTTTAATCCGGTCAACAAATCGTGTAATCCAATTGTGACAAATGTGACATGTCACACTGATTACCTTCAGTTTATGACAGAATATCCTAAAAGTAATTACTACTATAGTTTTAAAGCAACACAATCATTATTTGTATAAATTATAGACTTTTATCATTTATTTTCCAATAAAATTTAACAAATTTATATGAAATTAAATTTTGAAATCTTTAATAAACGTGTATTTAATATTAATAGAAAAATATATATGTCCTATATTAGAATCCTGTTTCTCTTTGAAATAATGAAATCTTTTCGTTTAGTTACATTAGTCTATTCTATAAATATTTAAAACCTTATACAACTACAAATAATTAATTATATTTTTCTGTATAAATTAAGATTTTTATCTTCTCAAAAAACAAAAATATATGTTAATAAATTACTAATGTTAATTAAGTAGGAAAATTTCTTTTCAGTTCATCCATTCTGTAAACGACTTTAGTTGAATATATTAATTTATATTTAATTAGATACAAGAAATATGAATTATAAGAAGTTAAAAATATATTAATTTTAAGTATTAATTAATTTCAATTATTATTCTTTTCTTTTTCTATTTAAATAACTAGTAATACATAAGAGATAAAACAGGAAAAACTCGATTTTTTTTTCAACACACATGTAATAGATGCCTGGAGTATAAGCTGGATTTCGTATACGAAGGAAAACTTTAACTACACAATGTGAAAATCGATATCAGCGGTAGTAAATTCCAGACCGAATCGCAGTATTGATGTAGTAAGTGCTATTAAAGTATAGAATCAATAATAACATTTTGACACAAAGAAACTGATGCTGGTCATCAGCGGTTTAGGAAAATAAATAAATAATAATAATAATAATAAGTGTATGACTGATTGAATATAATTAATTTATAAAATAAATGTTTATTTAAAACATTTAATTTAAAGTTATATTTTTTAAGATTTTACCCGATGAAATAAATCAGTTTAAATCTGAAAATAATGATTAAAATTTTTAAATGTATTATTGTTAATAGTTAGTGCGAGAAATTTTATTATGTTATAATAATATTAATACGTTTCTTGTAAAAGAATCAATTTTCAATAAAGAGATAAAGATAATTTTTTAAAAAATTTAAAAAAAAAGACTTTCCTTTTTAATTCATCCTGTAGAACATATCATAAAATTAGTGGATTATTGCTTTACAATACGTTTTCTTTAAAATCTTCTTAAACCATCTTGTAATAAGTTGAAAACTTTACTAAACTGACCACACCCGATCAGTTCTTTATACGATTTGGCATGATTAAGTCGAATTTGCCAGCTTTTGACAATTGGCTGCACTGACAGCGCCCTGCTGGGATACTCACGACCACAACTCACTCCCTCACTCATCCATCTCGACACGTCACGTGACTCGCAGTTGAGAGACAATAAGAAATTAAGAAAAAAAAAAAAATCTGATAACAGACCACCCAGATCGGACAGTCGCTCATAAGAGCCGGACGTATGCAATCCACTGTACCGCCTATTAATGAACCACCTGCGAGTTGTATCCTACACATCTCATAATTTTGGACGTTGCCCCTAATCCTGGCAGTTGAGTAATTAATATCCTTTTACTTTTGGGGTAAATATATATAACTTTTTTTCTTTTTTTTCTAAAAAAAAAATAACGATTTTAATTATACGTAATAGAAACTACAATGATGAAGTGAAAGATCTGACATGTTCGGTTCCTTTCTAAAAGAATTTGTTAATAAAGTATCATATTTTAAAATTTTAAATAATATATAGGCCTATATATATATTTTTTCCATAATTAAAACTATTAATTTTTTATAATCTTTATTGTTATTTTTATCTTATTTTAGATCTTAATTTGTTATAAATTTGTTCGTAGATTGTTATCGTGATCATCATCAGCGATTGTTTTTTTTTTCTTCCTTTTCTATTTTCAGTTGCTTCAGGCATCTGCATGCAAATTTCTATTTTCAAAGCTCTTATTTTCAGGTTATATTTTATAATTCTTGATAACAAATACTGTGAAACACTGTATTATTAATAATAATAATAAAAAAAAACTTTAAAGAGTTTTTTTTTTATTTATTATTATAATAGGATCGTATAAAATATTTTTCTACGATAGAAATTCAGTAAAATGTATTTTATTTATTGAAAAGTTACTCTGATTGATTCATACAGAATCTATGTACAGTAGAATGTTGTAGGTATTCAATATGCCTTCTTTGACAGAGAATCAATAATCTTGTTATAACGGTTCCACCATGTCAATGACGTCATAAGTACAAAATACGGTTCCCTTTATCTCTTTGAAAGATTTTTCTTCAACGTCCGATTAATTTTGGAAACGTATTTATGTTGGAGAATTCGAATTTCTTCTTTTTAAATTTAAAATTCCATCAAAAATACCCGTTTGATTATCCGTTATCGATATAAAAAAATATATTCAATCAAACTTTACTGTATTTAAAAAAATTTAATAGTTTAATCTAAAAATTATTAATATTTTTAATATCTATATTAAGAGTTTTAAATATTAAATACAATTTTTAATTGTAATATAAATAAAATAGTAAAAAAAAAGAAGTAACGATAGTAGTAATAAAATTGTGAGAGATTTTTCAAAAAAATTTCTTTAAAATTTCAGTCACGTAAATACATATTAATAAATTGAAGAAAATGTAAGTTGTTTTTCTTTTCAACTATCTTGACAAATATCCTAGTTAAATTACTTAATGGAAAGTTCAGGAGCGAAATGGAAAACCTCAAGACAATTACGAGCGGAACTTTAGAACTTGAGGATTCTGTCAAGAGTACAAGTTCAGAATACTAAACTTCTACCAATGGATTAAGGCGTTTCTAACATTTGACTAGGAAATTGCTTGATTCTAGCATTAATTGAAGTATCCTCTTCGATGTACTTCATTTATTCGTCTTATCTTTTCTTCCTTCTCCAAGAATTAATGTCTGATCAAGACTTTTTTT
>NW_019384675.1:0-25487 GCF_000671375.1 Centruroides sculpturatus
TATCTTACAATGTACGGAAATACACAGTTATATGTAACACGACTACATGCACAAAGAGAGGGGAGACACGTGCTACACAGGGACGTAGCAAACCTAGAACAAAGAAGATGACCTTTGACCAAGGTATGTGACACTAGCCAACTGGCGCCGTCTAGTACAAAACATATCTTCTTAACCTAGCACACAGGGATTACATATTTGCTTTCTTTCAGCCATAATGAATTAGGTTTTTAAAATGACCACCTTTGTTTTCAATAATAGTTTTTAACTGATTTTTGAAACATTCAATAATGGTAATAAAGCTCTTTCTTGGAATCACTATTATTTCTTTTTTTATTTTCTATCAACTCTAGATAAACCCATGATTTTTTTAATGGGGTTAAGTCAGGGCTATAAGGCAGCCACTCCATATTTTTCATAATCTAATCTGATTACATGCTTCTCAAACATGCTGTAAAGGCTTATGAACACTTGCTTTGTGCAATGGGGCCTTGCATCATCATCATCATGCGTAAACCAAGCACAACAATGTTTATGCCCAACAAGCATTTTGGGATAAACTTCTTTTCCAATAATACAACATATGCAGCAGAAGTAACATTCTTTTCAAAGAATGGTCCAATAACACCACTGATATCATCAAAATTCTAATTCTCCAATTGGTGTGTTAATTGTTTACGATAAATACACACTGTTTTAAAGTGAGCACCACTATTTTGAAAATAACTGATTACATTTTTTGTGTCTGTGATTGATTAATGTTAATGATGTACTATATAGAAATAGTACTTTTTGAATTTTATCTCAACTAAATAACTTTAAACATTTATACTTTTCAACTGAATGAGAATTAAGTTGAAAATTTTGCATGAATTAAAAATTACCCTGTATGTGAAAATACAGTAATTCTGATTTGTAAAATGAGACATTGGTAACTTTATATATATTTAGTTATTATCATATACAGTAGAGCGTCGATTATCCAAATCAATTGGGGACTGGGGTTGTTCGGAAAATCGATATTTCGGATAACCGATTATGTATGTAAAAATATATTAACCTATCCCATGTTGAAATTTTTCTCCGTTGCACGTTGCTTTGCGTTGAATTTTCGTCGACGTAAACTTTTTTAAAATAATAATCGTGACTATTGTATCATTAAAAATTATTTCTTTATTTTGTACAAACAAAATAAATATATTGAAAAATATAAAAACAATAAAAAATTATACTTCAGAAGTTAATTTAGTATCAAAAACGTAAAATATTTGAGTAGCTCAAGACATAGCCAAAGATTGTAGCACCACAGCACTGGCGAAAATTTAAATTTGCCGACTGGAATTCTTTCGGATAATTAACGTTTTGGATAATTGACTTTCGGATAATCGACGCTCTACTGTATTGATTTTAGTAATTCACTTTTTTAATACATTTCTATAGAATAATACATAAAAATACATTTTAGTTTCCAGGCAACCCCAGCTATCTACTGTGATAATCCCAATAGTGTGCAGTGTATTGACGATCGTAATCATCATCATGGGCATTGCATATCACATTCAGCAGCGAAAGAAGTATTCCGTAGAAGTGGCAGACTTCGACTTCCATCACACAGAAGATTTAGTTGAAAAGACTTTTTTTGAACGTTTAAGAGATTCTTTCAAAAATGCATCATGTAGAACAAAATTGAGAGAGGATGACGACGATGAAAAACCTCTTGAGACAGAGAATTCTATTGTCAACTAACTTGTATATACTGAACTTATTTAACTTGTTGAGAATAATAAATATTAATTTTTCTGTTATGTATGTGTCTTATTGAAGCTTAAATGCCATAAAATTTTAGTTTAATTTATTTAAAATCTAATGCTCAGCTTTAAAATTAAATGAAAAATTTACATAAATATAAAAAGCATCATTTTACTCAACTTAGTTTGTAAATGGAATTTAAGTATATTACATTTTATATGTTAAACATTAAAATTTAATTTTTACATAATTAACAAATAAAAAATGATTTCCAAGATTTTAAATCTTAAAAAATCTTAAAATTTCAATTCAAGTGCAAAAATTATATACAGAGGAAACATCCATAGATAGAAAGATAAAGAATATAAGAAAATTAACATTTCATAATCCTTTACTATAAAATTTGCTATTTAGTAAGTATAGAAGCAAATTAACGTTAACCTTAGCTCGTCCAAATATCTTCATGATTGTTACTCCTTCATACTGTAACTGTAGCAAATCTTGAATGTCTAGTTCTACTTTTTCTACTGCAACTCCCATAAATTTGGCACAAATAAAAAATACTCCCATCTCTTCAGTAGGACTAATATCAAATGTTGCATGTTTTAGTTGGGAAGGATCTATATCTGTAATTTCCAATAGAATGCCTTTTTCGTATAATTTTGCTCCAGTATATCTCAAACAGATTTTACATTTTACCTCCTGTTCTTTATTATTCTTAAAAAATAAATTCTTAAAATGTACTTTCTTCTTTCCTGATGATAAATTGTCTAAACATCTTTTAATGTATTGGTTGTAACATTCAAGTTTATCCTCGTAAAAAGATAACTTTTTATTCAATTTCTCTTGAGCTTCAGTTAATTTCTTTAATTCCTTTTTACAACACTGTTTATAATAATGGCGATTACAAATGTCTTTTCCTATATCATTTATTATAGTTTGATAATTATTCTTTCTTGATACAAATTCTGCCAGTTCTAAAATAGATAAATTGTGCAACAAATCATTTTGCAAGCTATACAATGATTTATGCTCAACAGTCTTAGAGATTTTAAATCTTGGCACATTCTTTGATAAAGATAGATTTTCCTTGCTGTTTGCAAATTTCAATTCCTCCTCTTGACTAGGCTTAGTAGTAAGCAAATCCAACAAAGTTTCTTTTACATTTCTATAATGAAGAAGGTCTATTATCATTTGTTTTGTTTTCACATATACTTGCTGAACATCAGATGATTCACTTTCGTTTACTAAAAATTTGTTGGTTAAAGTAAGACAAACTTCAGTCTGTCCAATAGTGGAGGTTGGAGTTGATTCTAAATCTTCACCCATTAGTGATTTCACAGTTGATGGAAGACCAAGATCAGATAATAATTGATGCAAAGGATCAGAAGATTTTGGTGCAATTTCATCTTCATACTGCAATAACAAGCAATGTACATCACACAGTTCTTGCACAGTTATATAAATTGTAGGCTGAGCAATAAGAGCAGCTTCTGAATAACAATCCATTTTGAAATAAGCTTCTGGTTCTTTCACTGTGCAAGCTTTCCTGAAGAATTCTTTAAATTTTTCGTGGCACTTTTTCAAAAAAGGATTTAAACAAGTAAGATGGTGAGAATCAGAACTAAACTTTTTACCAGATGCTGCAAACTGTAATAGTTTAGCAATTGATGCCAAATTACGTCTTTGTTCTATCGTTAATGCATTACCTAATCCAACATCTATGATGTCAAAAGCATCTGGAGCTGCAATTGCAGAGTTAATGTATCTGTAATACAGCAAATTCCCTACGACTTTTAAAATTTCCTTATCTGTGACATCGGGAAATTTATTATGTAGAGCATTTTTCAATATTTTAGCCATATATAATATTCCATATGGAATTTTATCCAAGGAATGAATAATAGTATCAAAAAATAATAATGTTTTCTCTTTTAAATCTCTGATAGTCCTATCAAGCCTATTTTTTACTTCTTCATGTTGTAAAGCTTCACTTTGGGATATTACATAGGGATATGAACTCATTTTTCCAGTTTGTGTTTCCATTTCATTAATCCATAATTTGTAGATCTCGACTGGATTTGTATTAATATGCAAAGTCTTGTCTTCTATAACTTGTTTTATCACAGGTCCGAGTAATTCACGTAAACATGTCTGACCTTGTCCGTTTCTATTAAAGCCTACTATCATTTTGATAACTAGAGGATTTCCTGTTAATATGTCTACAACATGATCAACTTTAGTTTTGATCTCTTCCTCGAGTGCTGTACGAAACAAGCACAGCAGTAAATATTCGTCTCTAGGAGTAGAACCATAATTATACAATGTTAAAATGAGCGATTCTATGAACTTAGAAGCTTGATTTATTGGTATGATCAGTAGCAATTTTGCAAGATATCTAGGTTCAGTCTGAAGTGTGTAGAAAAGATGCTGAAAAGCCTCTAATTTTGTTCTGCTATTTTTGCTTAAAGCTCCAAGTCCCTTTTTGTTGCCTAGCCATGATATGTCTGATAGTTGTGCATCTTTCTTTCCTGTTAAAGTCCTCTTTCTTTGACTAATCACTTCTTGAAGAGTCAGACGGTTTTTAATCAGCATGGCAATTTTTAAGTCCATATCATTTACTTCCTTTTCTAATTTTTGGTTATATTTTATAGTCTGCACCACTTTATTTCTCGTTTTTTGTAAATCTAACTCATCTTTATAATCTTTATCACTGATATTTAACAAATAAACAAATTTATGTACTACTCTTAAAGGAGGAGCAGAGGAATGTAGTATAAGTTTAAAATCTTGTCTGGTTTTATAACTTCTCCAAAATAATTGAATTTTCTTTGCAGCACATTCTTTGAGCAAAAGAGACTGAAAATGCCTTTTAGCCAGCCATCTTCTAACATAAGACTGCACCTTTATAATTTTCTGAGTTTTAATAGCTAAAGCATGTTTTTGAACTAAGTATTTTCTCCTTTGTATTAAACCTCTCCACCATGCTTGAATCTTTATAATTTTATCCACGTTAAGCTTAAAAGAATTCATTCTGGCAGAAAAATGTGATCGGGTAAGAAATCCACGAGCATAACTTTGCAATATCACAATTTTTGGCTCAATGAATTTGAGAAATTGTTTTCTTTTATCTTCTGAGTTTACTCCAGTTACTATTGAAGTGATATCATTTTGATCTAGGTAACAAGAGTCCACGCCAAGCTGAGGACGCATCCAATGACAATCAAGTGTCTTAACATTGAAAGAATAAAAGTAATTATGTAATTGACATGTTATCCAAGACGTTTCAATATCATCTTTACCTAAATTCTTGCTCCATTTTTCTTTCTTAATTTTTAATTTTTTTAAATTCTCTAGATAATTATCAATACAATGAGGAAGAATTTTTAAATTATTAGACAAAACAGGATTTAGCATTTGCAATGCTTCTTTCAAAATACTAGAGTTTTCATCCTTAACTGCATTATTGACAGTGATAATTGTTATGCATGTGCAGTTGGCATCTAATGCTATTCTGTTGGCTTCATTCACAATAGATTGGATCTCCTCTTGATAAATATATTCATCTTTGCATTTAGATTGTTTTTCAGCAAATAAAAACTGATATAAATCAGAATTTTTTGGTTCTACACAAAGAATGGAAGCTTCTGGACAAGACAAAACTTTAAATAGCTTCTTACAGTCATTCTGACGTATTGTCTGATTTATCCTACGTATAGCTTCCCGATTAAGTATTTGTTTGTTCACCTTATCAACTGCTTCTTGAATTTCATAATGATTTAGAAAGGGGATAAATCCTTTAAGAATTTTATCTTTTCTCATTTGTAACAATAAAATTTCATATTGAGGAACAAACTGCACATTAACTCCACAGATATGAGCTTTTTTATCAGTCAAGCCTTCAAATAGATTGCCTTTGTTCACAAGGATTTGATTAATTTGTGCAATGGCAGTCAGAACTTTCAGTCCACCCATTATTTCTTTGTAAGTCAAGTTATGTCCATTTTCCTTTCTTATCACAGAAAATTCTTCCATGTAGAAAACAACAGCAGATTCTATAATATCTAACGGTTCCGGCGAGTTTTGCAAGTATTTTATCATCATATCTTTATCTCGATAATCTAAAGACAGATTGAAATTACTTACAAAATTTTGGATGTTAACGTTCCGATTAGCTTCGGCCACCGTAGAAATCAACCGTTCCCAACTCACATCGCGATCTTTATACAAATTACTTAAAAATTGCAGGTAAGCATCCACGTTTCCCGGATCGATCTCGACCTCGCCCACCAAAGACCCGAGAGCCTTCCTCAAACCCGGAACGTCGCCGTTCAGTATCGCGGCTCCAATTTTATCTACCGTAACTTGCCTGTTTGCCCGACAAATAGAATCCTGTATCCTGCCAAAATCCGGCAGAACGACACCGTCTCTCTCAAATTGCCTCTCCATGGCACGTATCTGCTCCGTACTGAAATGCAAACGTCCGTAAAGATCCTGAATCCTGGGAGCACGTCCGAGTTGGAACAGATATAAACTAAGAGCATGGAGGCAGTACACCATTTTCGGTATATTTCGCTTATCGTACACGTCAAACGTATCGGGATGGAAATGAAGAGGCAGGCCAACATCCTCCATTGCCTTTAACCAATGGTTAATATTGTCCGTGTGTCGGAAATGCAGACCCTTCTTTAAATATATCTCTTGATTAGGATCATAGATCTTCTTAGCGGGAACGGTATTGGGAGAAATTCTGTGAGCTAATTTAGCAAGGTAAACTCCATTACGGAAATTTTCTTCTAGTTCCGTAACGGGTGGCAGTTCTTCTTCGATACACGACTGAATCCATAATCGAGCTTCTTCCAAGTGACACAAGTACTGGTAAGCGATATTTTCTTGTCTTTTCTCGTCCATTATCTCCGAACTTAATCTTTCCGCTTCGTTCGCGTCGCTTTCCGTATAATTTGCGCAATCCAAACGCCCATCCGTTTCCGCCGACATTACGAAACGGGAACTTTTAAAAGTCGACTTCCAATTCAAATTTCGCTCCCGTCAACCCCAACCGATGATACTTTTACTTCGTCACGTGACGGGTCGATTATTTATTTCGGCCATTTATACTAACGAATAATTATTATACCGTAAAAATTTCGATTAATTTGTTTAAATTTGTAAACGTTCTCGAATAGTTTGGAATTCCGGTAAATAAAAATATCACGTGACCGAATGTCGATCTGTACCCATAATCTCGAACGGCACGAGATGAGACTGAAAATCATCGATAGTCTGCTAGAAAACGTGGTGGTTAATGTTTCGATAGAATTTAAAAGATATAATAACTTTACATTAGTCGCATTACGAAAATAAAAACGGTTTAACGGTGTAAGATGGACGAAACGTTCGAATTACCCGATTTAGACGAAATCGAAGAAGAAAGCGTAAGTGAAAGTGACGTCACGTTTCGATTTTACGTCAATTAGTATGCACTTTTATATTCGAATCACACGTGATGACTGTGCAATTTCTATTCCTGTAAATTCAATGTTTCCCCCTTACTAGATTTACAGTTAAACTGCTGTATTCATTCGACGTGAATCATCATTATTTTTACTTTCTCAATTATATAAATAAATAATGAAGAACAGAAAACATTTGATGCACAAAGTTTATTTTGTGTTTGGCTCAAATGAAAGAAAGATTTTACAAGTTACTTTTAGGTAATTTATGTATGTAGTCTATACACAATTTATCTAAAAGTAACTTCTACCAAATATTATATTATTATACGTTCAAATGTAAATATAAAATTTGTTGTGGAGAATTGTAATATTAAAATACGGTAGAGCATCGAATATCGATCAACAGCGGTTAACCGAAAGCATTCCGGTTGACGAATTCAAATTTTCGCTAGTGCTGTGGCGCTGCGGCACTCTCCCCCTCCCTGCCCATCTAAACTGTAGGCCTACTGTAATGTATTAGTTTATGTAAGGTATGTATTTGTAAGACGTGTGATACAAAATATATACAGTAAGGTTTTGTGTTTAATACATTTTTTTGTAAACAATTGGTTATCCAAACAATTCCAGTCTCAAATTGTTTCGGATAATCGATGCTCTACTGCAGGGGTGGCCAACGAGTCGATCACAAAGCTTTTTGGTCGATCGCTTGCAATGTGTTGACTTAATGTGTTACACTTGTGACTGAATGCAATGCATGGACATAATGTGCAAATGCAACTGTAGGGATATCAGACCTCCGCATCCTCCCTCAAATGTGGTTTTGTCAGTCCATGTGCAATCCATTTGTGTACAGTTAAAAGAGGAATAAGAAATGTAGACAAAGAGTTGTAAAGTGGAGAGCATATATTTTAATATGCTCTCCACTTTACAACTCTTTGTCTACATTTCTTATTCCTCTTTTAACTGTACACTTTCTTACTCCTCTTTTAACTGTGGAGAGCATATATTTTAATATGCTCTCCACCTCAAATTAGTGTCTTGCCACTGTACTGTACATCATTCTTTTCCTGTTAACAATGGAATCGTGCCAGTCATCTATCTAACTCCATTCTGGAGAAAAGTTTTGAATTAAAATAACGTGACTTCCAGTACAAACGGGAAGTTTTTATATAGTTAATCAGGACCTCCTGCCCATAACCTTTCTATAATCAGTCTTGACATTCATCTTCTATCTAACTCCATTCTTGAGATTGAGGAAAGACAGACGGACAGACACAGTGGGAATTTATAAGTCTACAATTTTTTCAAATTGCAGTCCAAAAAATTAAATGAGAGTAGACCACTGGCATGCTTGATTTTAAAGCTTTGCTGGATTGATGTTTTGCTTGGTTGATTTGTGAGATAGTATAAAAACAACTCAAAAGCATATTCTGAATCACTGATTATATGCCTAACATGTTTATAAAGCATTATGAACTGCAGAAACTTAAGTTAAGCATATATTAAATCTGGACTGTTAGTTATATTTGAAATCATTGACATTTGCATTCATTTAAAATCCATAGCTAGGGTTAACCTTTTAAAACCCATGTCTCTAGAGGATGTGGGTTTTAAATGGTTTTACTTTTTCAACACTTTTTTATAACTTTGTAATAATCCTAGGGACAAAAAGTTATTTTTTCTTAATGCCATTTCTACAACTCTGAAATCTCTATCATTCAGTAGAAATATATGTGAAACAGATAAACAAACACTTAGATCAATGACATCCACCTTATGTTCAGTAGATTGGACAACTTTTAACCATATTAAAGCTAATTTTATATTCCTATTTTCCTCACACCTATCGCAGTAAGCTAAAACATGTTTTTCATTTCTAAGATTTTTTTCAATGTTTCAGAATATGTGATGCTATTTCCTGTGCACCTCTGTATGCAATGGTTTTATCCCAGAGATACATGTAAACATTGTTATCATAACAGTTATGAAAAACCAGATTTAAAACATACATATTACAATTGTAATATGTATGTTTTAAATCTTTCAAATCTGGTGTATTTTTAATTGTAATATGTACGTTTTAAATTCAGTTACATATTACAATTGTAATATGTAACTATTATATGTTACATATTACAATTGTAATATGTAACTGAAGTAGTAGTGAACTTTGGATAAGGCATTGCTTTTTGTAGGTTGAAAGAAAAAGTGAAATAGTGATCTGGATTATGTAATGCTAGATTTTGGTCTTGTTTAATGATTTTCTAGCCAATTCTGCTCGTCTAAAATAAGTATCATGTTCTTCCATAAAATTTGCCTCTTTTTCTTCACAATTATTTAATGCCTTAATTTTAACGTGTAATAGATTGCATTTTTGGCATGTATCTTTCTGCCTCTGGTGGAAATGTAAATTAAAATCTTCTTTAAAAAATTTTTTTAAGACCACTCAATAACAGTATTTGTTTTATTTTCTTTATATTCAAGCAAGTATATTCATCTTTATATTCAAATTAGGATATAAGAATTTTCTGTTTGGATTATTGGAGGTAGTGGGCAGCACCATCAATGCATTATTGTTGTAAAATTGTGTTATATTTAATAGATTTATTAAATTATTAACTAATAAAATTTTACTCCATAATATGCTGCATATTAGTTTGAAACTTGTCAAAGTGAACTTAGGCCACTTTCAAAATAAAATTTTTATTGTTCTATTAACCAGCTAATTTTCTGTTTGCAAAATATTAATGAATTTCGAATATAGTAAGCTGCAAATTGTTTAAAATGAAAAATGATGTAGAAATGTAAATATTATAACAGCTGACTTAATTTTTTTGAAAAATGGACTTTGGCCACTTTCAAAATAAATGACTCATATATTTTTCATGCTTTTATAGACAGAAGTTATAAAAGTGCTTAATTTTATAATCAAAACTAATTCTGTATACAGTGATATCTTGGCTTTCATTGATAATCCATTCAAAAACAATCAGCAAAATTCGAAACTACTGAGGCAATTATTTCCATATGAATCAACATAAATGCAATTAATTTGTTCTAGACACTCCAAAATACATACCAAAAACACATTTTATACAGAATAAATACTGTGTTTAATACTTAAAGCAATAAGAAATTAATATAAAATGAATATAAAAAATAATGTAAAGAATAAATTAACATTTAACGTGGCATTCAAAGGGCTGCTAGCTCTGGAAACTTTCTTTGGCCACATAATGGAGATAAAAGGAAAGGAAGCAATGGAATTGTTTTACTAGATGTGCGGAGTAATGCTCACACAATGAGAAACAACGTCATACTGAGCAGGAAAACATGTGGGTTGCCCTATGTTTTTGCAAAATTACCAGGAGGACGTGGGCATGCCAGTGAAATTCAAGGCAACTGACAAAAACTGAGACAAATTTTTCACAAAAAAAAATAGACAATCAAGCTCAAAATATTCTAACGATTAAACTAAGGTCAGACTGTCTATTCGATTAGAACTTGACTAATTAATTAGTCAAGTTCTAATCCAATAGTTAATATGGCCGTATTATTTGATTAAAAATAATTTTTCTGTAGCGCAATATTTATTCTAAATATTTATTTTCCTTAAAAGTTTAATATAAAATTAGAAGAGATTTATATTACTGAACAGCAATTATTAGAAAGTTATTATATTTAATTAAAGTTTAAGTATAAATTCTATTATTTGCTTACAGAATGTCTGCATTTCTGAAGATTATAGATTAAATTGTGTTTCAAACCAAATTTATTTTTCTGAAATATTTTTTTTGTATTCAATTTATGCTTTTACCGTTGTATATAAATTAGTAATCAATTTTTCAAAACTAAAAATATTAAATTTCAAATACCTGTACTATAAATTTTCATAAGTAATATATGAAATTTAGTTTCTTTTTTAGAAAATATTCAAAATAAAGTACAGTAAGACCCACTTAATGTGGGGGATGCATTTCTAGATGACAAAACACTAAACAAAACAGTGTTAAATGAGGTCATTTTAACATAGAGTAAATAGGGATAGGGGAACATGCAACCAAAAATTTAAAAAAATTTACTTTGAGTTATTTTTATATTAATTTGTGTTATAATACAGTATATGTTAAATAACACACAAACATATGCACACAGAAATGTAAAGTTCATTTTTTTGTGATGGTCCTGACTTTTCTGAAATTCTTGTTCTTTTGCAATAAAGTCATGAAGTTTCATTTGTCACTTTTTTCTTACCTTAAGCAAATGTCGATAGCAGAAGATCACATCCAAAATGCCTTGTTTTGCTTTTGCACGCCTTTCAAAATCTAGATCATTCGCTACAGTTTGATCAACGATTTCAGTTATCGTTACCAAACTTTTACTAAGGAAATCTGTAGAGAAATTTTTTGGGTTCTTCGTTTTCTGAATCACTATTTTCCAGTTCTACATGGATTCCTTGTTCTGCCAGTTCTTGAAGGTCGTCTTTGATAAGATTCTCACCAGAAATATCTTGTTCACCTACATCTCCTAATCCTTCTGTATCGATTAGGTTGAGTTTGATCAACCTAACGATACAGCAACAGGCTCTTCTCGTTGAGAATTCTTAGATACCTTCAGCCATAACTTCTTTCACACTTCGTTCATGCATTCATCAGTTAATTCTTGCCAAGCAAAGCCAATATTGTCTATGGCATCCATGATGATATATTTTTTCCAAAATTGCATCAAACAAACACAGATTTAAAGATAGTACATCTTTTTGCGACCTTTTTCTGATTGGTTCATGTTTGTAAATAATCGTACAGTAGAGTGTCGTTTATCCGAAATGTCGGTTAACCGAAAGCATTCCAGTCGGCAAATTTAAATTTTTGCTAGTGCTGTGGCGCTGCAATCTTTGGCTATATCTTGGGCTACTCCAATATTTTTTTGTTGGTGTGTGTTTTAGCTGGCAGCACTGGCATTTTTGTGTGGTGTTTTTCTGAGGACTGTGTGTCGTGCTGAATCGAACGTTTTTGATACTAGATCAACTTCTAAAGTATAATTTGTTGTTTTTATATTTTTCAATATATTTATTTTGTTTGTAAAAAATAAAGAAATAATTTTTAACGATACAATAGCCACGATTATTATTTTAAAAAGTTTACATTAGGCTTAACATCGACGAAAATTCAATGCAAAGCGACACGCAATGGAGAAAAATTTCAACATGGAATAGGTTAATATATTTTTTCGTACATAATTGGTTATTCGAAAAATAAGTTATCCGAACAACCTCAGTCTCCAATTGATTTGGATAAACGACGCTCTACTGTATTATGTACGAATCAATAAAATGCCGTGATAATTTAAATCAACGTAAATTTTGAGGTTTTTTTTTTTTGGCTTCAAGCAGATGGCATTATATTGAATCAGCGTTAAGTGGGGTCTTAGTATATCATCATTTTTTCCATTATGTAGATTACTGTGAGTTTTACAAAACAGTTACACAAACAACAAATTACTCATTTTGATGACTAAACAATAGATGTTTACCTATAAACATATTTTTATTTGGAAATGTTAGTTTATTGCTTACTGATTTTGTTTGTTTGAATTTTTCATCTAATTTTTCTGTAACATTTTTCTGTAGGTGTTCGTACAACTGCGAAGTCCTATCTTCTTCTTCCTGGAATAAATATAAAAAAATCTCTTCTATCTGATTAACATTATAATATTAAGAAGTTTGAATAATATTATATAAATTAGTTATTATTTCATCCAAATATCACTTCANAAATAAAGATGCAATTAAAGTAATAGTGCAATATTAAAATAAGCTATTAGTATATCAAACTATTATTTAACATTGATATTAGATATTAACTTTTGTTGATATTATAATAGATTTTTTCAACAAATTTGGTCAAACTTCTTGTACATACAAATTTTTTATTATAGGTTAGTTACAGATAGGCCTGAAAAAATTAAGATGAAGCCTGAGCCAGTTACAAATACCCATCCTTTTCAGAAAGCCATAAAAATTCATCACTTTTCACTTTAAATTCTTCAATATGCCCAAATATATAGTGTTTTATAAGAAATAATAATAATAAAATACATTAGTTTTATTTTAGATTGGGAAAAATTAAAATACTGATTGATAATCTAACAGTAATGACTTCCAAACTTTTATCAGGACATTAAAGATTGTTAATGAAATATTTATTGTCAGGAAAATAGAATGAGTGTATTTTTGGAATTTAGAATGCTTCTGTATTTATGTTGCTGACAATTAAAACATTTTTGGGATTAAAATCTGATAAAGTTTTTGACTTTTGAAGAAGAATTGGATATTTTCTTGTTTTATTGAGATGAAGAATTGTAGTTTAATATTGAAAATCAAATATTCATAAAACAAAAAACTACAAAAATAATGTATAATAATATATAGTTATGAGCTATTTTTATGATTTTGATGTATTTAGTTTAATAAAAATATACTGGTATTTTTTTCTATTTTCAATTACTTCAAAACATGAGAATTATTAAAGTTTATATTAAATCATTTCATTTATAGATTCCCACCCATTTTAAACCTGGTGAAATTTTAAAAAATATAGAAGCAGAAAATGAAGCAAAGAAACAGAAATCATCTAAATCTGATCCACAAGAAACCAATGAAATGCAACAAAAAACAAATGCGTCGTCATCTTTGTCTTCGGCTTTTGAAAATGCTTTTGGCCATTTAAAGAACTCAAAATACTATGAAGATCCATATTTGTCTGCACCTTCCAGGTATGTATATTTATTTAAAATTAATGCTTTAAATTTTTTGAGAACATTCAAGAGGACTATTTGGAGAAACAGTTTGTTGGAAATATACAATTTCAAAACCAAAATAGATATTAGATATTACTCATAAAACAATAAAAACTGATAAAATTTAAATGAAATGCTTTTAAGTCATTTAAAGATAAATAATCCTGTTAGTAGAAAACATGTTAAGAGAACAAATTTTAAAAATTATTTCTTGTGATTATACAGGAATAACTCTCTAAGTGTGATTTTCATTTAATGTGTGATTCACTATAGAAAAATGTGTGACAATTCATTAAAATGCAGTCACTGCCAATTTAATATATTTTACAGAACTTAAAACTATAGTTTTAAAAGTAAATTTTAACAAAAAATGGCATAAATATAAGTGATAAAAGATAAACGAAATGAAAACTTTAATTAATCAAATTATTTTATAATACAATTAATAATTATAAATTAAGTAATTTAGTACATCAGACTTTGGGATGTTTATATATGTGATAAAAGATGCATCGATGCCATTCTAAATTTATTTTAATAAAACAGTTGCATAATCTTTCAGAATCTAAAAGAATTCTTGCTTGCATATAAGTATATTATTCCTAGGTAAAATTGTTCTTATTCTGTGGAAAAATTGTTAAAACATTAATTTATATTTCTTAATTTATCCATTACATATTAATATTTATCTTCACTGAACTTTATAACATAATTTGTGAAATCACTTATAAAAATAATTCTTTTGTATAACTAAACATAACAAAAAATATCTAAATTTCTTTAGGATTTTATTTAATCCTAAAGAAATATAAAATGAATATAAAAAATAATGTAAAGATTAAATTAACATTTAACATGACATTTGAAGGGCTGCTGGCTCTTCAAATTCAAATTATTATTCATTTAAATGAGTTAAAGATTCAATTAGTTAAATAAGAACTACATTGTTAAAGAAAACTTCTTTATTGTAGAATTAATAAATTTAAATTTTATTAATTATTTTGATTTGAAATTGTAAACTTAATTTTAGTTATAAATATATTTTTTTTTCCAGTACCAAACAAGCAGCAGAAAAGTCAGTTGAAAAAATTGCACCAAACAAGAATTCCATTATTGTTAATTCTTGTCAAGTAAGAATATTAAGAATATTTTCTTCATTAATCCAATTTGATAGTTTTGATATGTGGACCGTTTATTTTGAAAGTGGTGTAAGTCCATTTTTTCTTCTTTCGAGATATTTAAACATTTGCATTTTAGTTGATTCAAAAATATAAACAAAGTGTACTAAGTTTGACAATGTTTCTATGACTTTAGAAATATGTAAGTTGATTGCATAAAGACTTCTATGTGAATTTATCCAAACTAATATATTCTTTCTGGGCCATAAATGGACTTACACCACTTTCATAATTACTAAACTGTAAAATTCATTAAATTTCTATTATGTAAAACTCAATGTCACTTGAAACACATTGCGTTTTATTCTGATTTTGTTCATATATAATAACAAGAAATAAAATAGTATTGTTTATTCTGAACATTAAAAATATTTACTTATTGTTAAACTATTTTATGATAAATTTATCATTATTATGAGCTTACCATTAGACACTGCTTTTCATTTAGATTCATTACATGGATTTTTTTCTAGTCCATCAAATTGTACATTTGTTGGTAATATTTACAGTTTTACTCTTCTGTTGTAAGGGGCTGTCTTTAAATGATGTCCACACTGAAAGGGAGGGAGGGGTTAAGACAAGTTGGACAAGGAGGGTTGAGTATTAGTGGACATCCATTTATTTCATTAAATTTTATACAATATGCATTTTATTATATTTATTTCAAAGTTTCTTGTATGTTTCATTTCTACTTATGGTATCTATCATTCATAAAGTGATGAAGGTTTTAACAGGGATAGAGTTATGTTGGACATCCATAGAGGGAAAGGGGTTACAAAAACTTGGACAAACTGGGACAAGAGGGAAAAGTAAACATTTCAAGAAAAATGCACATGTAATTTATGGATAGCCCAAGTGCTTAGACTGTAGAAAATGGACTTATACCACTTTCAAAATCAATGGTTATGCAATGTCATTTATCGATAAATTTTCAATTGATCAAAGCTTATGGTTATTTTAAAATGTTAAGTGTGAATTGTTTATAAATAAAAAGTTCACACTAAATTGTATGTATATTATGTGTTTTCTCAATTTTTTCCAAAAATGGACTTACACCACTTTCAAAATAAACGGTCCATGTAATGATAACAAATAGTTTTTGATACCTACAATCATAATATTTATAGATGAAAGAGAAGCTCCAAGTTTTGCACCATTATTCTTTTGTGCTACCTTAAATAATGATGTGTGAAAAATTCACATCCTGACTAAATATATTTCTTAAATTTAATATGATAGCAAACTTTTTTTAGCTAATTTATGAGCAATAGAAATTTGGCCAGTTACAAAATTGTGATTATTTCTATTTTAATCTTCCCTAAAATTTTTGGATAAATCTTATCTGGCTCATAAAAAGTATATTTTAAATTTTCTTAGTCTTCAAGTTCGGAAATTTACTTAAATTAGTTAATCTATACATTAAGTTTATAATAAATGCAGTGTTCTTCCCAGAATTATTGATATTTTGGCTGGTGGTCAATAAAACTTCTGAGTGGACCTCCTCATATTAATAACCTTATTCTAGCTTGAACAAGGTTATTGACATTCTGGTTTGAAATCTGTGGTCCTGTTGTTTTGGAATTATCATTATTTTGGTCATTTTCTTAGTTTTATTTAACATACAAGTAAATTAGTCTGATTTGATTTTTTTTGTGCATATTTAGAGATTTTTATTAGTTTTTGATAAAAAAAATTTTTTATATGTGCATGTGAATACGTTTTTTTATAGGCTTTTTATTAACTTTGTCCAGATAAAATATCTCAGTTTTCACCCACTTCCCAATTAAATGTTAAAACAAGAATTTCAATAATTCAGTGTTACATATATAAAAGTAAAAGGTATAAAATGAAAAATATAAAAAAAAAAGTTTTAAAGAAACTCTTTTTATTCACAAACATCACAAAAAGTAAATAATAAATTTTTTCTAAAATTAATTTAAAAAAAATAAAAGCTGGATGTTCATGTTTAGAAATAGTAAGTGTAACTAAGAATATCAATTTTCTTGGCTCTCATGAACATTTCATGCTTTTATTTTTGGTTGAATAATACCAAGAATGCTGCAAAAGTTTAAGAAAATTTATTTTTTACTTTTTATTGCATTTTAATTTCTTTAAGACTTTTTTTTTATATTTTAAACTTAATCTTTAAACAGAACAATCATATCTCTAACATACTTTAACTGAATTTTAAGAATTTTTCACCATAGTGAAGTTAATTAAAAAAAATAAAAGATCCTTGTAAAGATATTAACTGTAGATAACAATATAATATCAGCATTGCTGCAACTTGTGTTTAATTGAAATTTTCATTAAATTTATGTTCTCACATAAGGAAGTACAGTGGGTGATCGGTTAACGAACATAATCTGTTCCAAGACTTTGTTCGCTATCCGAATTGTTCGTTAACCGATTATCGGTTACAACCGATTATCGGAACAAATTAATTAAATTTCCATTAAAACATAGGTTTTAATGGAAATTTAATTAATTCGTTCTGGAGACCCCCCAAAATAAAAAAATATATACTTTCTTACTACGTTTATTTATATGTAGTAATAAAAATACGTACAGTACACAGTCTTGCATTTTTATTAGTCATGTTTTTTCCGTTTGGAAGGGTTAAAGAATCTGTCTAATGTCGATTGCTCTTCTCTCTTCTTTAAGATTTTTCGTAAGTAATTAATAGTATTGCAATTGTAGAAATCCCCAAGCCTCAACCTAGTTTGGATGCCATTCTAAGACCGTCATTCTGACATCATCCCACTTCTTCAAAGGATCTTTAATAACAGATATTGGTATTAATCCTCTTTTTTAGAAGAAAACATCTTGCCGAGTTTCTTGGTGTTCTTCATTCAAGAGTTCTTGGCGTTCTTCTGTCATCAGATCCATTTCAGGTTCCTTTATGAACTCTTCGATGTTCTTTATTTCTCAGATGTGATTTTTGTTACTCCTTTAGCTGCTTCAGTCTTTTTGATTATACAGTATTTTTCTTAGATAAGATTGAACTGCGGCCTACGGTAGACCTGTTCACGCCATACTGCACACCAACATCAGACATCTTCTGTCCACTTTATACCTTTGCTATTATACTCTCACCTTTCGAAAAGAAAAACAGACGCAAAACTTAACGAGTGCCTACCCGACGGTCTCGCGAATACATAAAAGAATTGTTTTGTCAGAAAAATAAAAGGCTGGAATTACAAGAGAGAGTTTCAAAGTTCGAAGGAATACTATCCAATCGGTATATACCGGCTTGAGCGTCGATGTTGACGTCTCCCATACCTCCGAAAAGTTTCAAATTGTTGCCCGAAGACAAGGGAAGACCAATTGATATTCATTATTTTATGTCGTATCTTCTTGTGTTTGTTCTGTGGGGTGTTCATTATCCGATCATGTGTTCGTTGTCCGAACATAAAAATTTTTTGCGAAAGTGTTTGTTATCCGATTTGTTCGTTATCCGATCTGTTCGTTAACCGATCACCCACTGTAGTAAGTCTCCAAATAAAAAATTCAATTCAATATGTTAAATATGCATTATACTATTCAATATATTGAATTTATCTTTGACATGATTGAAATATACGTGTCTATAAATATGCAAGCATGGAGTAAATCAAAATTTAAACTAACAGTTAAAATTAGTAGGTCCCTTTTTGAGGAGCCTAGTGATTTCTTAGATTACTGTAAGAATATTTAATCAGTCTTCCGAATTCAAATAAATTGCAACTTTTTGAACATCATTAAAAATAGTATGATCTTATGCAAGTAGTAACATCAATGCAAGCTTTTAGATTATGTCAATGTTTAAAGGAATTGGAGTGAGAATACAGCTTGATTTTAAATAAATTCAAATGTTAATTCAAAGATTAAGGAAAACCTTGAAAGTACTTAATGAAAAAAATCATTATGCTCCTTGAAAGAGGCCTGTTAACTTTCTTATGATATTAAACTCTAATAAAAACAATATTTGTTTTGACAGCAACTTGACTGAAATTATTTTTGAATTATAATTAAAAATAAATTTTACTTTCAGCGTGGAAATCCTCTTTTGAAACACATACGCAACATTCCTTGGGAGTATGGAGAAATCGAGCCAGATTACATCATGGGAAAGACAACTTGTGCTCTTTACTTAAGGTAAAACCAATTTTATTTATGTTATTTTTTAATTACTTTTTTCACTGTCAAGAGAAATAATTATAATTTTGTTCATTTCAGTTTAAAGTATCATAACTTGTATCCGAACTACATACACGAGAGATTAAAATCATTAGGTCGCTCTTATGAGTTACGTGTCTTATTGGTTCACATCGACGTTGTATGTTTTGAGTATCATATAAATAAATAAGTAATTAATGTTTAAGTTTCTGAAATACAGAATTTTATTATTATTTTAAGATTGATCCACATCCAGCATTAAAAGAATTATCCCAGATAGCTATATTAGCTAATTGCACTCTCATGTTAGTTTGGAGGTAAATTTATATTTTTTAAAGGGAGGGGGAAAAAAGCAAATATTACAAATTTCTTTCTTTTATTTAGTTCAGAAGAAGCAGGGAGATACATAGAAACTTATAAAATTTTTGAAAATAAATCTCCAGAACTAATCATGGAGAAGCAAGATAATGATAGATACTCTCAATTGATTGATTCCTTGACTTCTGTGAGATCCGTAAATAAAACTAATGCAGTAACCTTATTATCAATATTTGGAGTAAGTTTATCTAATATATAAAATATTTGATCTAATTGAATTGCCAAAGATGACTGACAATTTAATTTTTAGACATTAGAAAATCTTTTGCAAGCAACGTCTGAAGAAATAGCTCTGTGTCCTGGAATGGGACCACAAAAAGTAAGTTTATTAAAATTTTTTTATGATTAAAACTGATATTCTACAAAATATAGAAAATATAAAGCTAACATTATGTTAAAATTTTCTTTTTGATTAACTTTAAGAAATACATAAAATACATCATTCCTCATTAGTGAAGTATTCTTTATTCAGTTGTCAATTATCTATATACAAGAGAGATCAGAATCAAATATATTTATTTAGCTGTATTAGAATTTTTAGCATAATAAACATTTTAAAGATATCAAAAATACAAACTGTATGGAAGTCTTAATACTATAGAGAGCCATATATATAAATAACTTATTGAACAAACAAAATATTAGAATTATCATCAAATAAGCAAATATGGGGACTATAAAGTTCTGCAGGTTGGTCTTCCCCTTATAATAGATAAGTCATACTTCTAAAAAGAGAGGAACACTCATTTCTGTTTGCTGTTTAATTTGCTACATTATGAATTTTTTCAAGTTCCCTTTGCCACATAGCACTATCTTGCCATATTTAAAATATGGTTGAACTGCACATTAGCAGTATTTTTGTTTATTTGATCTCTACAAGCTCATTTGCAACTAGGTGGCTTAAAAAATTCTCTTGATTGACTGTCAAAATATTGGGTTCATTCTTTTATTCCTCCACGTAACTCCGAGTGAGCGACATCTGTTTAAAAATTCCTGCAGAATGTGTTCCTATATTCTGATCAGGATGTGTACTGTCAGATGGCAAAAAATGGCTGCTTTTAGTTGTAGTTGTAGTTTACAATGGAAAGTAACAAGGCGTCCTCCATGGCTCAGATAGTTTTGTTTCAGTGTACATTATGTGGTTTTATGAATGAAAATTTAGAAGCTGTGAAAGCATGTGCATGTGGTGATGTGTCTTCTTCTCAAATGGAAGCCAGCTTCTAAGTTTTTTGAATGCTCTGTTGGCAAGATAATCCATTTTATGGTTAAATTTTACAATTGGGAAACTACTACTGCATATACTCCAACATGATACTATCAGTAGTATGGGTGGCGCCATCTTTCTTTTACCATCGTACCTAAATGCCTACAAACAGCAGCAGAGTAACCTCTATTAACGCATGCAACCATTACTCTTATTATGATATTCATTTAAACACTCTGAGCTCAATCTATTAAATTGTTTGTCTTTATCATATTCTGTTGTTTTATAAAAAAACAATGACTAATAGAGTCTTATTTAATTTTCAGGCATCTCGACTTCACGACGTTTTCCATCAACCATTTTTGAAAGCAAAGAAGTCTTGAATTGTTGGCACTCTAAAGAATATTTTTTTAAACCAAAGATATGTACAGTATAATAATCTCATGGCTGACTAGTTTTATCTGGAAAAGAAAATCTGAATAAATATTTCTCGTTTTATAATGATTCATGACAAAGTATTTAAAACAAGTTATTACCTTTTACACTTTTTAAATCCATTACAAGCTTAAGTGATTCAATTTGTTGTTTTAAATCATCCATTTCCTTCCTTAATTCTTCATATGCCTTTTATAATGACATCATTTGATAAATATTAAGTAAAAAAAAATCATCATGTACAGGGTCTTTCAACAAGAAGCGTCATTTTAAATCAACAGAAAAACTATATTTTTATTTTAATCCAAAACACAAACTCTGAGGTTAGTAATGGAACACACTATATGCCAAATGTCCGCCTTGGCTCTTCTTACAAACAATGAAAAATTTCATCAAAAGAATGATCATGTTTTCGCATAATAGTGGCTGTATTTCACCTTTGGGTGCTTGAATTGTTGCTGGAAGCATTGGTGTAGACTTCATCTGTAATGTAGCCCCAAAGAAAAAAGTCTAATGGTGTTAAATCACACAATCTCAGCGGCCAATTGAAGTCTCCATTTCGAGAAATCACACGTTCAGGAAATTTTTCACGCAATAGAGCCATTATTTCACAAACTGTGTGGCAGGTGGTGCTGTCCTGCTGAAAATAAGCATTGTCCGCATCTGTAGCATCAATTTTAGGCTCAAAAAAAGTCAGTCAACATCGTTCAGTAATGCAATCTATTCACTGTAATGGTCGAACCAGGAGTATTTTCGAGAAAGTATGGCCCAATTACACCTCACCAAACTGTCACTTGTTGTAGTTGGAGAGGTTGTTCAACTATTTCTCTTGGGTTTTTGGAGTCCAGATGCTACAGTTTTGCTTGTTTACGTACCCAGACAGATGAAAATGAGCCTCATCACTCAGAATAATTTTGTTTAAAAAAATCATGATTTTGTTCATGCATTTCCAGCACCCAATCAGCGAATGTACAGTGTTGTGCGTGATCTGCTGGCTTCAATTCCTGTGTCAACTGCAACTTATAAGCATGTAGACCACAGGTTCTCAAAATTATTTCAACCACTGTCCACTTTGAGATTAAAAAAAAATCTACTGCTCCCATATTTTTTAACTTATCTTTTTGCATTACCATTTGTTGTTTATCTTAAAAACAGTTATTGCAAATATAATGTTTAAACATGCATATTATATGGATAGGATAGATAGGGTGTGACCCATATCCTATTTCTGAGATCAAAGAATGTTTCAATAAGAAATAAAACTCATATTTAATCACTGAGCCTTCTACTGCCCCCCTGAAAGCTTCCAGTGCCCACAAGGGGGCATTATCGCCCACTTTGAAAAAGGATGATATAGACCAAGATCTTTATGCAAAATGAGGTGCAAACTGGTTTGTGATTGTCTCGAAATGGACAAACCTTGGTTTTCAGCCACACAGCTACAGCAGCGATATTTTCAGCTGACCTGGCCAGATTAGCACGAGTTGGAGTCTTCACATCATTAACTTGTCTGAGATGTTCGAATTTATTGATTAAATTCACTATAGCTGTGCAAGAAGGCACTTGAAGATAACCACAAGCAGTGGAAACTTTACAAACTGTCTCTGCAATATTTTCACTATTTCAATGCGTTGTGCGAATGTATATCAAACCATATCTGAAACTCCTAGTTTTTACTTGTCAAATGTCACCGCAATGACAGTTGAAAAATGATGTGAAATTTAAAATGACATACATTGTTGAGAGACCCTTTAGATACTTACATTTTTACACTGTTCAACATTTTCAAATCCTGTTTGCCTGTTTGGCATTGCAGTAGTAGTCAAAGTTATGGTTGTTTCTTCTGCAACGGATTGCAGTTGCTGAAAGTTTGCCAACTCAAAAAGATTTCTCAGACCAATTTGATAGCCCTAGATGAAATTTTAATACTTCAGTTTTCAAAAATTTTTTAAAGTGAATCACTTTTCAGACATACCTTTAGTGTTATGTAGCCTAGAGCCAAATCTGTCTCCAAATTGTCCCATTTGTGGCGAAGAGGAGGAGGTAGTCTTGGATAGACCAGCATAGAATCCTTGTGGCAGATGAATGGAGTCATAAATATAGCTTGATATTGGCATTTTGTTGGTTCAGTGACATTCAAAAGCACATTTTCAGTTCCACATTGAAATATTACCTAAAAATATGAAAATTTGCCAACTCAAAAAAATTTCTTGGACTAATTTAATAGGAAATTTAATGGAAGGAAGTTGAGATCTCTCAACCAGTACATTTGTCAATCTTTAGCTAAAAAAAGATTGTAAATTCTTTCTATGTCTGGACACTAGGGGATGCTAAAGATTGCCAACAGCTTGGAAATACATTGTTGAAAAATTAAGATATGACAATTAACTCTTGGTAGAAAGCAATTATGAAAATAAAGATAAATATCTTACTTAACATATACAAGTCTAAAATACAGGTTACCCCGTATAACACAGTAGTTACGTTCCAAAAAATTGCCGTGTTATACGAAACAAAGAACTAATACGAAAAGGAGGGTTAGGTTCCAAAATTAAAAAACATGCTAATATATTCTCATAATTAAGATAAATATCTTCATAAAAAATTTTTAAGTGATACATATTAATATAAATTAAACAATGTTTTCTTCGTCATCACTAAAAACACTATTAATTAACCGAGAGCGTTTTCTTTTTGGCAAGTTATCCTTATCCTCTGAGCATTTTTCTGCATTATCTTCAGATCCATGCTTTACCTTTTGCAAAATGTATGTAATTTTAGATTGCTTGCTTCTAGTTAAAAGGTTTTTATAAATTTCCTTATATGGTGCTAAGCACTTATGAAGAATAAAGCAAGTATGGAATAAGGGAAAAACATTCGGCAACATCAGAAGCAGAAGCGTTGCAATCTGGCAACATTGAAACAAGTTTCGAGAAGGACCACGTGTATCGACAGAAGGCAAGAAGAGAAAATTACTTACTTAATTACTAATAGTTCACGAAAATTATTATTTTCGTGAACTATTATTACTTAAGTATGTAAAAATTTATTATATTTCATGTTGTACGAGGGTTTTACCCACTTCTCGAACCGTGTCAGAGTGAATCCGTGCTATAAAAGTACCGTGTTATACGGGGGTTACCTGTATTTGAGTGTTTTTAATGCTGAGAAAAGGTTAACTATTTTACTGCAGAAGATTGTTCAAGCTATGAAATTTTAATGCAAAATTTTGCTAATTTTTAACTGTAAACAAACAGAAAGTCATCATATAACCAGTAAAGACCATTTAAAAATGGTCTATGAATCCATATTTCACTGTTAAACACACAATAACTTATATAAACTTACATGATTTGTCATTTGATGAATGACAATAGTAAAAGTTTCTTGATTGCTTCCATAACTGTTTTAACAGTGCTTTATTAATGTGATTGAAATTCAATTGGCATATACTGATACTAAAGAGTAACTTTTTTACATGCGTATGTATGTAAAAAGTTACTCTTTGCATTATTATTATTTAATATAATTTCAAGAGTCACCAGTTGATGATATTTTTAAGCGATGATAAAAATCCTAGTCTGCTTATTTGACATTCAGCATGTTTCAACTAAAGCAAAAAATTTTGATGACAGAATCTGGGAAATACTGTTTAAGCATTGTGATCAAATGTATTGTTTGAAATTATTCATTTTAAAAATTATTGAAAAAATGATTTCTATTTTAAGTGACATCTTAGCATGTTATCAATTTGGAGTCTAGAAAACAAACAAGACTACAAGCACCTTCATTAATTAGTAAGTAAAATTGGTGACAATAAATAATTCGAGTGGTAAAAAAATTTAAAACTGGCAAAATGGTTGGTGTTTTTTTAAATTTTCCAAAGGGACACCTGTACAGTCGACCCCCCTATAACGTACGTTCCTATAACGACAATTCCTATAACGTAGCGAAAAAATTGTAGCAACTTTCGTATAACGTACCTCCTATAACGTCGTTTCGCGACAAGATTGATAGAGTCTGGACCAATAGTGGATGAGCAGCCGAACTACTTTCCTCCGACCCTGCGCCACGCTACGGAGCGGCTAAATTGAGTTTGCTATCGTCTGTTTAGTATTATATATAAATTAT
>NW_019384675.1:26620-80785 GCF_000671375.1 Centruroides sculpturatus
TGTTCCGCGATGAAAACCAGCTTTAAGCAACGGCGTAGTCGAACGGTGTAAGTAATCCTACAATTTTTTGTTTATAGCATAGTTTATACAGATTATTCCCAAAAAATTATACGTATTTTGGAAATGTTGAGTGGAATTAGTCTAGAATCGGTTAATTTTATAGAAGAAAACCTTTCGAACAGCCTTAGTCCGTAAAGTTCCCACCTATCGGGCTGCGATTGGCTCATTCCTACAACGTAATTTTCGGTTAGCGTGGAACGTATCTAAGCGTTATAGGGGGGTCTACTGTAATTTCAATCAATTGTTGAATGTGAAGACCAAAAAAAGTTTAGAATGACACCAAAAATAAACCATAACTGCAACTTATGTTCTCTCACCAGGTCATCTACCATTTCTTCTGTGCAAAAAATGAGACACACTATCTCCATTTAATAGTTTGTATAATGAGGCTATTTAATCTATATATTTACATTAAACACAATAATATAATTTTATATTAAATGTATATTATAAGATTAATTTATAAAATATTAATGTAATAAATTCAATTGTAAAATTACAAAACGGGCACCGGCAAACATTTTGATGAATTTAGAATGTTTAACTTCTGGTGCTAGTTGATGTAAAAATTGTTTATTTTTTATTAGTTAAGCAGATTCATTCATTTTACATCATATAAAGATTACATAGAAAACAGTTAAATTGAAAATTATTAGTCAAAATCTTTTAATGCAGTAGAGCAGTGGTTCCCAACCTTTTTTCATTAGCGTACCCCGTGACATGTCATATCTCTAGATTGTACCCCTCATTTAAGAAATTTAGTGAGTAACCGTATTGTTAATTTTACATATTGTAACTTTAAATTAAAGAAAAAAAAACTAAAAGAAAAAATGTATAATAAAGTTGTGATTGTTGCAAGGAACATTATTTATCTAATAATTTTTTAATACTATTAGTTTGTGATACATAATATATTATTTTTTCTGCCATAATAACTAACTTTTTTCTGTACCCCTAAACAACCTATCGCGTACCCCTAGGGGTACGCGTACCACAGGTTGGGAATCGCTGCAGTAGAGTATCGATTATCTGAATCCTGATCAACCGAAAGCGTGCCAGTCGTACTGAATCGACCGTTTTTGATACTAGATTAACTTCTAAAGTATAATTTTTTTTGTTTTTATATTTTTCAATATATTTATTTTGTTTGTACAAAATAAAGAAATAATTTTTAACGATACAATAGCCACGATTATTATTATAAAAATTTTCGTTAGGCTTAACATTGACAGAAATTCAACACAAAGCGAAGCGATGCGACACGCAACGGAGAAAAATTTAAATATGGGATATATTAATATACTATATTAATAGTGTATTTTTTCGTACATAATTGGTTATCTGAAAAATTTATTTTCCGAACCCCGGTCCCCAATTGATTCAGATAATCGACGCTCTACTGTACTGTAAAAACAACTTTTTCAGTTTATATTTTAAATGACATTATTTTCCTGTTCAAATTTTAACTGACTTTTTAATTTACAAATAAACAACAAGACATCATGTTGTTTGTGTGTCACCGACTCATTCTTAAGAATTTATATATATATATATATATATGTGTGTGTGTGTAAGTTTTTTTATTTTGTTCTAACAAAATTTTTTCCATAGATAGCATGATGATAGTAACTAAAATGGTATTTTATCATCAATCTTAGATTTATTTTATAAGAGAAAAATTATTTTTCAGGATAACATAAATTCAAAGTAAAATTGACCATATTTAGATATACTAACTTGTAAGATAACTAAATGGAATAGAACATTTCTATTAAAACAAAAGCTGAAGTTATCTTGTTTTAGAAGGATTTTACTATATTTCAAATATTAGATAAAAATAAGAAAATTGTTTGCCAAAGATAATCTTTGTATCATTGGCTTTAATTATTTAAAACTACAGTGGCAAGGAAAATCTTAATTTCCAAGTATCCAGTGGGAAACACTAATAATTTAATGCAATTTTGCAAATTCTTCAGAGTTTAATTATTATAAATACAAGATTTAAGAAGAGCATAATAACGTTAATAACCATGATTTTCTCAATTTTAAATATATTATTGATTAATTAACAATTATAATACACAGTATTATCGTTCTCTGTGTTTTATTTTATTTAAATAAAACTTACTTTAGCAGACCTATCTGTGTTACCACATAAATCTCCTTTACTATATATCATGGCTGTAAAGGTATTGTTTTCTATTTCCCATTCTTTCCAAATTCTATGAAATAGAAAGAAAATAAAATGTTTGACATCAAAATATTCATTAAAATTTAGTAAATTTAATTTATAATGACTTATTTCAAAATTTACCCTAATATTCCTTGGTATGCATTCCAACGAAGTGCCATTTCATGTTGTGTGAAATTGTAAAATGGACACAATACATAACGGTATCTAAAATAAATAAATTTTAATACATCATTTAACAAACACAAAACAAAGTTTTCAAAAATTGTAAACCTATAAATTTTCACTGGTATCCATCTGTCTGTTCTTGAGATTAAGGAAAGACAAAAGTTATATAGATGAAATTCAAGACCAGATATGGAAAGCTTAAGGCAGGAGGCCCTGATTATACGAACTTCCAGTCCAAATTGGATGTCACGTAATTTCAATTTTAAAATTTTCTCCTGAATGGAGTTAGATAATTGGCATGACTAATAGGAAAAGTAGGATGTGCAGGATCAACATAATACTAAAATTGAGAGCACTGTGACAAAACACAGCAGCCTTGGATTTTGATGATAGTACAATAAATAATTGCTTATATAAATACTGGAGATAATTTTACTTCTGATTGTATTGAAACATGAATATAAATGCTATTTTCAAAAAATTTTAATGTTCTAATTGCTTCAATCTTTAGATCAAGGCAACAATGAAAAATTATATTTGTCACATATTCATGTACATCTTTAAGAGAATGGAGAGACACTCAGAATTTTGTTAGTGTTGAAAAACTTCACCATTCTAGACTATAAGATTGAACAATTCTTAATAATAAAGAGATTAGGCCATTGATATTGAATGCTACTTGGAAAAAAATTGGAAAGAGGTTATGAGAAATGTAAATGAAATTTCTTCAGCTGCCATTAACACATCATGGCAGTTGCTAGATTTTTAGAAAGTGCATATTTCCTGACAGCCCAAGGAGATTGAAGAATTTCTTCAACTACAAGATAATGAACTGCAACAATTTTGAGAAACTCATTTGAAATGAAGATAACAACAAAAACATTAGATGAAAACAAAGTCAGAAGTGAAAAACCAGTGCTGATCTCACTGCAATAAACAAAGGAATGCAAATGACATATGAACTTTCTAATCATTCTACAAACATTGATTCAGTCAGTGAATAAAGTTTAAATGTTAAACAAAGAATAAAAGCATTGCTGGTGTCCTATAAAAAAATTTGAGAAAAAATAAAATAATCATCAATCTAGCTTTTTTGTAAAAATAAAGCTTTTTAAGACTTTTTGTTTTATGTTTATAAATATATAATGAACATTTCTGTAAATCTTTGTGTAAATTATTATCAATTAAAATATTTTATTATTAATTTATCATCATCTTACAATATGTAATCAGTGTCAAAGTTTATCTTTCTTCATGATTGATAAAATTATGTTTTGTGAACCATAATTTTATCAATCATGGCATTTCTCAAGAATATAACCCTGTCATTGATAAGGGATACCTATATTAAACTTTAAATATGAATTAAACTCAGTGATATCAATGATAATGTCATTTTTATTTTTATTTAATTTTTTTGTAAAATAAAAAATATGATAACTGCTCTCTTAAACAACTATTAGGTACAGATACTAAAAGCAAAAATAACACAATACAAACAAACATAAAAAAACATGTTTATATAACAAAAACATTTTCATTGAATACATAAGTTCTAATTATACAGTGAGTGATCGATTAACAAACAAATCAGATAACGAACACTTTTGCAAAAGATTTTTATGTTCGGACAACAAACACATGATCAGATAATGAACACCTCACAGAACAAACACAATAAGAAGCAACGTAAAATAATGAATACCGATCGGTCTTCTCTTGTCTTCAGACAACAATTTGAAACTTTTCGGAGCGCAGGAGACGTCAACATCGACACTCAACCTGGTATGTACTAATTGGATAGTGTTCCTCCAAACTTTGAAATGCTCCCTTGTAATTCCAGTTTTTTTATTTTTCAGAAACAATTCTTTTATAGTATTCACGAGACTGTCGGGCGAGCACTCGTTGAGTTTTGCGTCGGTTTTTATTTTCAAAAGGTGAGAGTATAATAGTGTGAACCGCTAGGAGGGTGTAGGTCTCCCTTCCAGCAACAGGTTGTTAAAACTTCTCACTGTCAGGATGGATGAGAGTTATCCTTTTTCCCGTCGTAACGGGATTTAATGTTTCAGGTCGAGTGGCGGAGGGAGGAGTGCTGTCGGTAAGATGACAGGCGATATACGAGTAAAAGAGGACACCAATTTAACAAGATAACAACAATTTATTAGCTACATAGATATTACAATAACTAATTTCAAAGGGAAAAATCTGAGTCCCTAAAACGCGAAGGGCCGAGAGAGAGTTCACAAAAATTTGTTCCATACCTCTTTATGTCTTTAAATATTCTTGAAAAAAAGATTATGATATCCAACGGGTTTTTAGGATAAGGATAATAATTTTTGTAGGACACAATATCGATAGGACACAGTATATCAATCGGACTCAATATTCGCAGGACACAGTATTAAAGTGACGGCGGATGAACGACTCCCTCAAGAGGGGGAAGCAAATGGCTTTTATAATTTCGTCGTGGGAGAATGGTCATGTGACCAATTGTTGTAAGGTAAAAGATACGCGGATGGGTCAAAGTTGTTCCCGGGCCCATGCTAACTATCAAATTTGGAGTTGGAATGTGGGATTAGTTTCGAAATGGACGGATGTTTACTTTAAACGAAAGGGAAGATTGGAATTTTTCCCTTTTTTTAAGTTAGGTTTTAGTTTAGAATTTAAAGGAAAATTTAAATTGGGGGTTTAGAAAAATGCTGTATATTAATCGGAAAATTCGGTAAAAAGTCCGGATTTCACAATAGCAAAGGTAGAGAGTGGGCAGAAGATGTCTGATGTTGTTGGGCAGTATGGCTCAAACAGGTCTACAGTAGGCCGCAGTTCAATCTTATCTAAAAAAGGTACTGTATAATCAAGAAGACTCAAGCAGCTAAAGGAGTAACAAAAATCACATCTGAGAAATAAAGAGCATTGAAGAGCTCATAATGGAACCTGAAATGGATCTGATGATAGAAGAACACCAAGAACTCTTGAATGAAAAACACCAAGAAACTCGGCGAGATATGTTTTCTTCTGAAAAAATAATAAATGTCGATATCTGCTATTAAGCATTTTTTGAAGAAATGGGAGGATGTCAGAACGATGGTCTTAAAATGGCATCCAAACTAGGTTGAGGTTAATAGGCTAGGCTTGGGGATCTCTACAATTTCAATGCTATTAATTACTTCTGAAAAATCCTGAAGAAGAGAGAAAAGCAATCGACACTAGACAGATTCTTTAACACCCACAAATGGAAAAAAGATGACTAATAAAAATGCAAGGCTGTGTATATATGTATTTTTATTATTACATATAAATAAACGTAGTAAGAAGTATATATTTTTTTATTTTTTGGAGTCTCCAGAACGAATTAATCAAATTTCCATAAAAACCTATGGTAAATTGGTAATCAATTAACAAACAATTCNTTTAATCTCCACAAATGGAAAAAACACAACTAATAAAAATGCAAGACTGTGTATATATGTATTTTTATTATTACATATAAATAAACGTAGTAAGAAGTATATATTTTTTTATTTTTTGGAGTCTCCAGAACGAATTAATCAAATTTCCATAAAAACCTATGGTAAATTGGTAATCAATTAACAAACAATTCGGATAGAGAACAAAGTCTTGGAACGGATTATGTTTGTTAACCGATCACCCACTATATATGGTGAATTTTCAAAAACATTTTTATATTTTATAATAGCAGCTGTATGAATTTTTGAAAAACAATTGTTTTTATTTAATAGACTATATTTCAATCATAAAAACCTGTAGATGATTGGAGTGATAACTTTATATTTTAGAAAAAATGTTATTTAATAATTGTGCAAATATCTAAATTTTGAAAATAACAATAAAAATGTATATTTATAATTGCTAAGTATGTTAATTTCTCAGTGAAGATAAATTTATACTTTATTGATTTAATCTTCTAATTTAAAAACTTTATGTTAATGAAAGTATACTCACATAACATAGCATAATTATTATTTTAAAAATAAAAGAAATGGAAAAACTTAAATGATAATATATCTTGTATGAACCATGGAAATATTTAAATACTACGAGGGCTGTTCGAAAAGTTCGCGGCCTTGCCTATATGCGGCGCTGCGATCAATTTAATTTTTGGCGGGGATAATTCAGTCATTCTTGCTAAAGATAAGATACCAATTTCCGCTTGATTTGTCGTAAAGTTTTGCCACGACAGCTTAGCAGATAGTCGATGTGCATATGCTTTGTCAAAAATGGAGAAGACGGAGACTCGTGCGGTCATAAAATACTTGACGAAAAAAGGATTGACCGCATCTCAAATCAAAGCTGACATGGATGAAGTTTTGGGAGAGTCTGCTCCTTCGTACACCACTGTGAAAAAATGGACAGCCCTTTTTAAATCTGGCAGAGAGAGTGTGAAACATGACCCTCGCAGCGGACGGCCGTCAACTGCTGTCACTGAAAAAAATATCGACAAAGTTTACGATTTGGTGTTAGCAGATCGCCGTTTGAAAACGCGTGAGATAGCTGAGACAACAGGCATCTCTGTCGACCGAGTGCACCACATCTAACCGAAAATTTGGGTATGACGAAGGTCTCAGCAAGTTGGGTGCCGCATCTGCTGACCGCTGAGCAAAGACGTGTTCGCACTTTGATGTCAAAGAAGTGTTTGGACTTCTACAAGAAAAACCCACGGGATTTCTTGCGTCGGTTTGTGACTACTGACGAAACGTGGATCCATTACTACACTCCTGAAACAAAAGAACAGTCGAAGCAATGGAAACACCCCAGTTCGCCACCACCAAAGAAGGCAAAAACAGTTCCATCAGCGGGGAAAGTGATGGCCTCGGTTTTTTGGGGATGCTAAAGGAATCATCTTTATTGACTACCTAGAAAGAGGAAAGACCATCAATGCTGTCTATTACTGTATACTTTTGGAAAAACTGAAGAAAGAAATCAAAGAGGCCACACTTGAAGAAGAAGGTTCTGTTTCACCACGATAATGCCAGAATCACTGAACAAAAGATAAACGAACTTAGCTTCCAATTAGTTCCACATCCACCGTACTCACCTGATTTGGCCCCCAGTGACTTCCAACTTTTTCCAAATTTAAAATAATTCTTGGTTGGAAAGAGATTCCACTCAAATGACGAAGCCATCTCTGAAATGAACGAGTATTTTGCACACCTTGACAAATCGACCTATTGTGATGGCATAAAAAAGCTAGAACATCGCTGGAATAAGTGCATTGTTAACAAAGGAGACTACATTGAAAAATAAAAAAGTTTTAACATTATTTTGTTTGTTGTTCTATTTGAGGCCGCGAACTTTCCGAACAGCCCTCGTATATATTGATGATGATGATTATATTTCTTTCAAACCTGAATATCATATTTTACATTAAACTAACTTAAACAGAAATATTTGAGTGAGAATTAGTTATGATACCAAATCTTTCTAGCGTATACAAACAAATTGTAGATAAAATAACCCAATTAATTAAGGCTGTCATTTGGTTTATAAGTAAATTGCAAGAACAAACCAACTTAGTATCTCCTACATGAGATACCAACTGTATTCTCTTTATCATAAAATGCCAAGGACCCTATCAACACATAGAATTCATCTGAGGTATATTCTATCCCTATTATAGATGACAAATTCAACAAGAAATGAGTCTACATAGGAGCAACAGCTTGATCTCTTTACAAGTGTATCAAGGAGCACCATTATTCTATCCAAAAGGCTTTTCCCCCACAATGTTAGTGACATTTTCATCTGAAAACAATGAAAGGGAGCATAAAACAGGATTAATTAATACATTCTAGTAGGAACTAGACTTATCTGAAAACATCTACAGATTTCAAAATATACAAAGCTAATTTTTGGGACAAGACCATAAAGGGATGCAGATACATTATCCAAAGCATGGAAATCTATTTTTGAAGTAAGACTATAAATTAAATCTTATTAACCCACTTAAAAGTAATAGTCATTTTTGACCTCAGCATTTTCCAACCAATTAAATGATTGCTCTTTGCACTTTTAAAGTGACATTGGAATTTTCACGCTGATGTTCGACTGGCTTTAACCTGAAGATGACAGGTTAAAGCCAGTCGAACACCAGTTTTAAATCATCAAAAACATTCTATAATGATCATTTTTAGTAAGTATAATTTTTGTTGGATATTTCTGGTATATTTACATGCATTGAAGTTACTTGTTTTGAAAAGTTGTTTAATAACATAATTTTCATCACTTTGTCATTGTTTCCTGCATATCATATTTTCTAAATTATATATCTAATAGTAATACACGTGGACATCATTTGTTCATTGTTTTTAATGTTGCCAGAGAATATCACTAGTTACTTTTTGTTAGTAGACATTCAATATACTATATTTCCTATTTAAAATTATTAATGAATTTTCTATTAATAGTCAATCTTGATATTTATATAATTTTAAATACAACAACAAAACAAAAGAATGCCCAAAACTGCATAAACAAGTCTAGGTAATAAAAAATCTTACTTTAATTTATAATAATTACATTCATACAAATCTTAAGATTTTTCTTTTTAATCTCTATGGACATTTTCCAATAAATTTTAATAAGTAAATATTTAGATATCAATAAACTTACTGATCATTAGTCAAATTGAAACACTGCCCAACTAATGATTTAAACTGCAATGGTCCTGAAAAATTTGAAGGCTTAGTTCTGGCAATCAGTTGGTCGACATTTTCGCCTTGTATTATATTACTTGCATAGAATCTACATAATAAATAAAATATAATTTCTGAATTATGAGAATATCCAATACATAAACATTTCAATAAGAATATTGATATTTATTCTTAATGTTAGATCATATGATAATGACATTGAAATAATTTAAACAGTGCATAAACATTGAAGTTAAACGAATTTATATAAGTTGCATCAACTCAAAATCAAAAATGACTGTCAGCATTATCATATTGATTACTTTATATTGAATTTTACTTCTATATCTAATAGAATCTTGAATAAAATGAATATACATAAGTATAACATTATTCTACAAAAATAATTTTATTTATATATTAAAAATATATATATAACTTTGACATTCAATATAGGGACAAAACCTCATTGTAAAATAATCCAACTCAATAAAATATGATGCTTTGCTGGACTACATATTTTTAATTCACTTCTATTATGACAGTTTCAACTACTTATAAATAAGAAAATTTATACATTTTTGAAAGAGAATGAATAAAATTTATAATTTGATATTAATATACTACTATAAAAAATGTCCCAAAATTTTCTGGATTAATTTGAGAAACTCTTACCTTCAAGTAATTTAAATTATTATTATATAGTATTCAAAATATATTCTACTTATATACTTAATATGAAGATCATATAATATTTCATAGCATTGCAGAAAGTCTTTTTAAGGATAATCTCTGAGAAGATGGTCACAGCTTTTTGAAGGTCTTTAATATTATCAAAATGCATGACTTTTATTTGCAATTTTAGTTTCTGGAAGGAAAAATAGCTGCAAGATAAAAAAATTAGGTTTTAGGGAGTGTAGTATTTTTCACCTGATAAGACGCATCACATTTTTCACATAAATTTTTGAGAAAAAATATTCTTCACAGTATAAGACATATTCAGTTTATAGGATGTATTATAATTTTCAGATAAATTTAGGTACAAAAAAGTCTTATAAGGCAAAAAATATGTCAACTAAGAACAACAACACTTTTGCATGCTGAAATAAGACATTTCAAGAATAATATCTTATTTCAATATTGTAAGAAAATTCTTGTCATTAAACAAGAAATTTCAATTCAACACTTCAAAAATTCCGATGATATAAATCAACAGATGGAGACAACTAAGTAGTAATTAAATCAATCCAGAAAATTTTGGCATAGGCTAGGGATGGCAAACCTTTTTGAATCCACATGCCATATAGTAAGCAAATATATTTTAAAATATTTATGTGCACCAAAGGTTTACACTTGGAGTAACTTTATTTAAAGAAAAAATGCTTTAATTAGAATAAATGTAAAGAAACTAATTGAACAAAAGGATTATCAAGTGATAAACTGAAAGGATAACTGAAAAAAAAAAAAGTGATAAATTGAAATTGTATGATATGAACATCTCAGATAATTTCGTCCAACATGCTGTAGGTTTGCCACCTCCGGGATAGGCTGTGTATTATTATTATTCAAAGTACAGGTAACCCCCCCGTATAACATGGCACTTCTATAGCACGGATTCACTCTAACATGGTTCGAGAATTGGGAACATCCCTGTATAATACGGTGCTTTTATAGCACCGGTTCACTCTAAAATGGTTTGGGAATTGGGTAAAACCCTCATACAACATGAAATATAATAAAGGGTGCATTCTTTTATACCTCTGCGTAACTCCGTGCAAGCATTCTAATTGTTTTCATGACTACTTTGAATGCTCTTTCAACAAATAATCCATTTAATGGTTAAATTTTACAATTGGGACCCTTCTTTTGCCTCTAAAAGCTCATTTTATAATTATAGATTCCTCCATCACGATACTATCAATAGTGCAGGTGCCGCCATCTTTCTTTTACCGTTGTTCCTAAATGCCTATAAACAGCAGCACATTCCCATTGCAGATTGACTGCTATTAACAAACACACCCAAAAACTGTTACCAGTTGATGATGCTCATGCTGAAATCATCATATAGGATGAATAATTCTCTGGTAAAATATTTACTTAAATAATAAATAAGTATTTTACCTATGAAAAAAATGAATAATAAATCCAGTTTAAATAAAGATTTAACAGCATGTTTTTTTAATTTTTGGAACCTAACCCACCTTTTCGCACTAGTTCTTTGTTTCGTATAACACGGCAATTTTTTGGAACATAACTCCTGTGTTATACGGGGGTTACCTGTATTTTATAATCTCCAACATTTTTAACAAAGCAGTTTATTGAATTCTTAATAACTGTCATTAGGAAAAAATGAAATTGTATCTTTTACAGGTGTAGGGAACCCATCTTTAATCAGCGAATTCTGCCCCATCGGTTCGTTTCACCAATTAACCAATCCAATATTTCCACAAAAAAAAAACTTTATTTCACTCTCAGGGACTGCTACTTCACACACCCTCTCCCTCTCGTGTCCCGAATTCCTCTTTCAAAAATTTCTTCTTCCCCAGTCTTAACGGCTCTTCGTTAGCGTGTCGATGGATGGATCACATCTGCCCCTGACGAAACCCCCCCCCAGAGAGGGAAGATGAAAAGGTCCAATATCACCACAACAGGACTGAATAAATATTAAATATTATAACAATTTTCTTGATAAAGGACAATAACTTAATTCTTTTTTTTGCTTTAATACACATTAAATACTTTATAATCTTAAATTACTTGTCTGTATTATAAAAAAATGAATCATTAAGCATATCATTATTAAGTTGTATATGTTTATCCTTACAATAGATAAATGTTAATTGCTAAATGTTAAGTGTTATGTAAAAATATTTTTATGCATTAATAAATTTCTGTAACATAATATTACAACTATTAAAATTTTATAAAGTTTTAAGAGCTCACTATTTTAGGTAACTGATCATGACAGCATCATTGGTTTAGAGAAAATACATGTATGATTTGATGATTATTGTTTTGTTTTTAGAATGTAAACATATATTCATGTATTATATAATTTTTAATAATGTGAAACAAATGTAAAGTGAGTATAAATTTAAATTTTTACATAATGTTATTTACTGATACAGAAAAACAAGGAAAATAAAAAAAAGTCATTGATTTAAATTAATTCAGTTAATCAAAAATTTAGTTGAAGAGTGATACAAATTTGATAAATTATATATTTTATAAATTTAAATATGACAAAAATGTTTAAACAACAGCAAATATAAATAACAAAAAATATTATAGTTTTATATTCTTTTTATTTTGGTTTATATTATTACGATAATTATAATGTATTAAAAAAATAATAAAATTTTTTATCACATTAAATTACAATGTACTAACATAACAGCATTTACTTCATATCGATATTTGTAATTTGGAGCAATGTTTTATGATGTTCTCTTCACAACAAAATAATTATTACACTAATGATGAAAGGTTTAAAATAATATAAAGAAAAATAGGTTGTAACTAAAGAATTACAAACAGTTCCGCATAGAAATTTCTTTATATTTGAATGTAAATACCAATTATACCAATTATAACTGTAGAACAGATAATTTGGAATGATGCTCTTATCACATTTCTAAAATAACAACAAACATGATTTCATAATTAATGGAGAAAAGTTTATATAAAATCAGCAATGAAAAGAAAATCATTAAATGTATTAATTTAAAAAAAAAATAATTTATATCAAATAAACTTACCCATAAGTTGCTGGTTCTTGAACAATTTTTATCGGAATTTTATTGGCTAATATAATCTGTATCACTAACAATATAAAAAATATACTGCATATCAATATTTGAATATTTTTGTATATATATATATATATACAGGAATACTTTACTTTAAGGGTGCTTTGTGTTACAGTGCTTTGCTAATATGGTGCTTTTTAATTATATTATTTTTAGAGCTTGTCTTGTTCTTTAGAGGATTTTTGAGAATTTTTTATTTTTGCATCATTTTTTAGACTTAACACTATTGCAAACTTAATAAGTGATAGACTAGGCCTTCCAGTAAATGTTTTTAGATTTTTTTATGCAGAGGCAATTAGAAAAAGCCTGTATTTTGCCTTAAGGCAATGGTCTGGAACATAACCCACCATTTTAGCAAAGTAAGTTTGTATGTATAGTACAGTACATACACATATATATAACATTAGAAAATTTAAGAAAAAATCCTGACACATTTTTATTTGATATAATAAATTCAACAGTAAAGTTAAATATATTAGAAACATATAATAACTCAAAAATAAAAATAATTCCATATTTACTAAATTGTTAATTTTATGAAATACAATAATCATTTCTATCCTACCAAGCAGCAAGGGCAAGCAAAAAATAATTCCCCTCAAACCAAAACTACATAACTTTATCTTAATCAACCCTTAATTGTACCAAGGAATAATATATAGCACAGGATTGCCATTTGGCAAAAAACTACAGGTAGCTTAATTAATCCCTACATATTTAACAAACAACAACAGTTGATTTAAAGACCCTAGGTTATATAATGTTTTGTAAATACCCCATCTCTTGTAAGTCATTATAACAATGCATGCCCATCCTCCATATCTGCATTATATAATTTATGGACAGACTGATTTGTTTATTACTACTTTTAATCTATTGTATACATCTGGTAGTTATTTACTATTTCAATAAGCTAGCATTATTTTAATAATAATTTTAAACATCTTCAGGAACAATAAATTGAGTCTGAAGCAAAGGAGGTACGTCTGGACGGGAAAGTGTGGAGAAAGTTCCCGAATGGATAGTTTATAAGATTGTAGTCTCCTTTTGTCCGCCGCTCACCCTTTTTGGGTTACGAGCGTGAGGATATTACGTATGTACATACAATAAATTGACACCAAAGAATTTTTCAATAAAACAACCCATAAAATGCTTATTCACTCAGTTTACATAGATTTTAAATATGTTCCATCATTTGATTTGTCTGCCAACACACCAAACAACTTTCTCACAGAAAATTTAAAAGGACAAACCCACTAACCTTCCAGCCCGTCAAAAATTTCTCCAACCCCCGAATGCCACAGTCGGCTCAATCGAATCCCGATCGCAGTAAAAGACTAACAATTCCTGAAAAATAAGTATTATATCGTCTCTACGAGAGCTGCAAGATCCAAAAAATATACAGCAAATTCATACATAACACTTTAAATACATATTATATAAATAAAGACTCGAATATTGTCGACATAATAAGACGTACATAATACTACGAGTATTGTCGACGTAATCTTTAAAATTAAATGTACGTCATCTAAAAAAACTCAGGAAGTTCCATAGAATACATGAATACATACGTATTCTAATTTAGTACATTAAAATAAAATACAGTCAAAGATAGTAAGATTAATAGCAGACATATTTAGCAGAAGCCAACTTATCCCATTTAACCTTAATGCAAATATCAACATCAAATTCACCATCATTTAGTTTAGCATTTAACATATAAATAGTATATAATAACATATAAATATAAAAATGGTAGAAAAAGCTACTTTTAGATACTTAATACATATACATACAGTATATAAAAACCATACATAAATATATAAATGATCTAAAGGTAACTTATAGAATAAGCTACAGGTAGAAGTTACCTTTACCTGTAACTTCTGCTACAGGTAAAGGTACTTTTACCATCCCCAACTTTTGAAATAAATTTATCAATAGTAAAAGTATGTATATATATACCCAAAATAACAAAAAAATGGAGCTTCATTATCCTAAATAAAATCTTGCAATTTTATTTTGAATTTAAAGTATGTCATGATTTGTTTCGCATCTCGTAACCCACACGGTAAATGACATTTTAAATTATGTTAGTTACTAAGATTGACAACAGAGAGCGCACTGAAAAATTTTAATTTTTTTTTTGTTTTTTTTTATTTGTAAAGAATCACTTTAAATTGTAATTTATTAATCAATAACGTAATATTTATAAAATTATAAAAATAGTAGATAATTATAAATCGTATGTTTACAGTGCGATCACGTGATTTAATATTTGCTGCTTTTCTGAGTCATCATTTATTTTTATCACGTGACTTATATCACATATTTTAATTAACCAAAATAACTACTTTTTATATTAATTGATTTGTTATCTTTTAGTAGAAGCAACAAATTACTATTTTTTTTTACATTATAACCGGTTTATAACATTGCCGCAGAGATCCATCAAATTATTTCATAAAAATCACGGAAGATGTTTTCAATTTGTGGATTTCGGATATTATTTTTATCCTATTAAATATCAAGAAAAACTGGAAATAATATTTAGGAAATCAAGAATATTTTCTACATAAGGAAACATTTCAAACTTCCTTATTATTGTGTAGAACCTCTTCTCATTCGGCCACTTAATTACCAACTGACCTATACTTTACTTGAATTATTGAATAGTTTTTAGATCGAATTAGCCTACTTACATAAACGTGTAAAAAAATTATAATTTTCTGTTTGAAATTTTATACAGATTTGTTTGTCTTTTAGGCATACAATCTAACAAAATTATATTAAAAATCATTTCCTTTACAGTGACATATCTAGGGGTGCTTATGGCAATGCTGCATCCTCTTAAAACCAAAGGAAAAAGTTTTATTACTTTAAAAGAAAAGTAAAAGTAATAACGCATATCCCGCCACTTTAATTAAGGAATAATTGTAAAATAAATACGTAACAACCACCGAAAATGACAGAGAACACGTGCCTTGGTTTACTCCCCGAATCTGCCTCGAGCATCACCCATATTCTGAAAATCCCGGATACGCCACTGCATATAATTCATCTTAAATGATAAAAATTACTTTTCCTTTATAAATTTTATATGTTGTACAGTCGATCCCCCCTATAACACTATTGATAATTCCGTTTTATATGAATTCCATGTTGTACGAGTCACTTAGATTTTATTAAAATAATAAAAGGTTTATTTATTAGTTTTTATTTGTCTATTATAAAAAACCAGGACTTCGAAACTAATCCCCATTGATTGTTATATAATTGAAGCGTAACTGTATTGCATAAAAACTGTTTTTCCTCTTTTTAAAATACGTCTTTTATATATATATATCGTATACGTAGCTTATATAATAGTCGTATTAAAACAATTTAACTGGAATAATCGAATCTCAAAGTAAATTGTATTTTAAAGATCCCATTAAGGCTATACGCAGAAAGAGGAACCAGTTGATGTTTAAATGTTAAAGGAAAAACAATCGGACATGGTTGAATTGAAATGGGGAAAGTACAGTTTAGATTCGAATAAAAAGACACGTTTGCGTATATATATACAGTTAGAACTTTCTTATTTTCTCGGAAAGTTGACGAATTTTTAAGAGGAGTATCACAAATATTACAGACGTATTAAGCAATCAGAGCTAGAAGTATACGGGTTGATGCTGACCACCATTTGTATAGGCTAATAATTGGTCACGGACGAATCGTAAATAGGACATAAAGCTACTATGAAAATCTGTATCGAATGAATATTAATTGTAAGTATGAAAAATATCGTATTGTTTAAAATAAAAATTTAAATATTATTTTATTATCGTCTTTCTTTTAGTTTTTAAATTTATTAAAATTTTATAGGAATTCTTGAGCTATTCTATAAAGAATATATAGACTCCTAACATATTTATTTAACCAATTATTATTGAATTAATTGACCCAGACACAATTTAGGATACATCCGAATTTTATCCGGAAATGCTCGCTTTATATATATATATATAACTTTTTTTAGTATTAATATCTTTTTAATTGAAGGATTTGCATTTGAAAATATCCGCCTCCTCCTCTTCAAAACAGATATGATCTGGATTATCAGGAAGTAATAAGACTTATGTAGGACAAATACTTAAGAAAAAACTCGGACTTAGTGATTTAAAAATGTATGTCAGTCGGTAGAACGAAATTTCAATACGAACGGAAACAAACACTAAACAATTCCCCGACTTTAAATATAAAAATATAGAATCATTTACATATTGTATTTAATAACTTAAAAAAATGTATTTATTCTATTCAATTTCTTTTCTTAAGTTTTTTAATTTAAACTTTAAGAATTTTTGGATGAAGAGATCCGAACAAAACATTTTAAATGATTTTCAATTCTAGACGGAATATACGAGAATCTTTTCTATCTTCTCTATAGAAATATAGGCTAAGTGGATCCATCAAAGCAGAACCAGCTTCTGCGCACGCTCAATGGGCAAGGTCGACCCACTGGTCCGCTAACCTTAAGTGGAAGAAGATGCCAAGTTTATCTCTACATTTACTGGCCTTGACGAAGATGATGCGCAAGTTCTTTTCCATCGGTAAGTGTATACATAATTGGGATTAATACCGAGTGGGAGTGGCGGGTGCAACGATCTCTCGGATCAAAATTACAGAATAATTTAAACTATTACAAAAAGAAGGATAAAAATTAATTATTAAGTTTACTATTTCAGTTTTGAATATTATGAATATAACTTATATATATTATCTCTAATGCACGTTTTGAGTTATCGAAACTTTGGTGTTGTTAAGAAGAATTGTAGACCACCTGTAGGTAATACACAATATATGTTCTTATTTTTAATAAGACGTTTATTATTATTCTCATTTAGAAATATATAGGTCTTATTTCTTAATTAATAAAATGAATGTTAATGTTTTAATATGCAATAAATTAGAAATATTATCATAAAATGCAATAAACTTAAATTCTATACTATAATATAATATATATNCCCCCTATAACACTGTTGATTATTCCGTTTTATACGAATTCCATGTTGTACGAGTCACTTAGATTTTACAAATACGTGAGCCGTTCACAACCTGGCATACGTATTTGTAAAATCTAAGTGACTCGTACAACATGGAATTCATATAAAACGGAATAATCAACAGTGTTATAGGGGGTTATAGGGTTTTACATAAAAACTCATTATTGTATTAAAAATAATGTAATTTTACATTATAAGGTGGCCTTAACATATGAAAGGTTCAACATTCGACCTTCTGATATTTAAGGTTTTACACGAAATTTTTAATTAACGGAATTATAGAATTAAGAATTTTTAAAATATTTTTAATGGGATTATGCAGTAACGTTTCCGATTGTCCGGTTAATACACTTTAAGTAAAAGAGTGTGTTATTTACAACTAACCTCTAAGTAGAATAGTGGGTTAACATTTCTGGTATTGATGAGTCGAAAGGTTGCTTGACTTCCTCATCGACAGATAAGTAACGGAATAAATTTATAATAAAAATTATATTAAGTAGTATCCTTAATGGCGTCGATTTTCTGATGGATTCTACATAGTTGTAAGCCGTACAGATATAATCGCCCATATCTTCCAACAGAACGTCTGATCTATTCATTTGTAAATTCTATAAATAATATTATTAATGTAAAAATGTAAACTAAACTGTTATTTATAATATCTGCAACTCTATTTTTATTTCATAACATTATAGTTTCCTTTAGAATGGAAGATTTTTAACCTCCGTTACCTGTTTAATGACGGATGAAAAGTTTAACTTGTGAGACAATTTTAGATGTTGCCGGGGTCAATCTGGACAGACAATTTTAGTTTATAATTATCTTTTTTCTTCCGTCCAATTTCACACAAAGAGAAGAGCAAATGTCTTGTGTTGTAAAAATCACAAAAAAAATGTGCCTTTAAAAAGTAATTTATTAGAGTTGTAAACAAAAAAGAAGTTTAACGCGTTTCTTCGATGGTTTATTTACCTTAAAACGTCTTTTGTGGCGTGAAAGTGTGTCAGTGCACTTTTCTTTGATAGTTCAATAGTGTAATTGTCTACAGATATTTGTTTGCTCTGATAAACAAATAAACGATTAAAAATTTATGCCAAATCTTCTATAAATCTCATTATAATAATTTTGTATACGCTTTAATGTGTTTACTCCTACATCAAAAGACATTAGTATTAATGAAACGAGAGTTTAAAATGATCAAAATTCACAGCAATGACGACGATGATATAAAATAATTATATATGTATAATTCTTCGTAAATTTATTGAATGTCTTTTTAATATTAAGTATTTTGTAATATTGCTTAATTTTCCCTCTTTTTTTCTGTCCTAGTTGTTTTAACCATAGACTACACATCGTGGGTTCGGCCAAGCCCGCAGAGAGAGGGTTTTTTTTTTTTTAATTCTTTCCTAACTTGTGGCACTAAGAGGACCTCTTTTAGCAAGCCCATTGTGGGTTCGGCCAGGCTCACAATGGAGCAGTCGGGTGGTGAGGAACGGGGCCCGACATATCCGGACGGACCACCCCCGAAAAATTCCTGGGGATTTTTCGATCCCGGGTCCCCCAGAGCGGTAAGCTGCCATCCGGCCGCTTAAAGCAGAGAGAGAGGTATAACATGTGCAAACCGCTTATGCAAAAATTTCTGGGATTGTGTTGATTGCCTGGATCGATCAAGCAATAGCCTCGGCCATCCGATCTCCAACATGGAGACTAAATATCTATAAATCAGGCATTGGTCTTTTAAGACCACAATTGTCTTGATTTTGAGATTTACTGATCTAATTATCAAACTGTGTTGAAATTATTTTAAACCCCATTGCACTTACTGTTCTATTATTTTAAATTTATAAAAATCGAAAATTTTCAAGCTGTTTGCAAGATGCGAGTTATCAAAGTTTTGGTGAAAATACACCATTTATTTATCATTTCGGTATCAAAATACAAACGTGAGTTTATACTAATGCAATTTAGTTTTTCATTATATAACTTGTTAATCTTGTAATAATTATAGTTTAAGATGAAAGCAGTGAAATTTATAATTTCAAAATTTATTCAAAATCAATTGAAGAAGCGAAATATTATTTGGAGAACTTTAAAGTTTATAGATGGACTAAAATAATAGCGGTACTATAATCTGCCCAACAAAGTTTTGGATATAACACTGTGGCGAATACCTAAATAACGATTCCAAAGATAAAAGGATACGTGAAAAATTTTAAACATTTATTTATCAGAGCAACAGCGTGATTACATAAAGGTTTCTTATGATAAGATGTAAAAATTGAAAATATAAGCGACTCTAATATATAAATAATGTTTTATTTTAAAAAAATATATGTACTGTATTTATCTGTCCAAACTAAATAGAAGAATATTATCATCTTATTCTTCTATTTAGTTTAGAGAGTCGTTAAAGACCCACGGCACCAGACTCCTTAAGGCGGATGCACGCATGATGTGTGGAAGTAAAAAGCAGCAACAGAAATCGCAATGCCGCCTGTGAAAGAGCAGCCATACTTGTGGTATGCCGCTCATTCATTTTATTTGCGCATGAGTAAAAAGTGACTTAGATATCCAAGACGGATGAAGACGGTTTCCATGCTCGTTTCAATGCCCATGGGCGTAGCCAGAGTTTTGTTATGGGGGGGCCTAGTGGAGGCCAACCTGACACAAAATTGAATTATTTCAAATTATTGTTCATTATTGGGCACCGAGCAAGCCGTTCACCTTTTTTTAGTATTCAAAACTTTTATTTTAGCTTTAGGTTTTTACAAATCGACTCAACACTTTTTCGGCTGTGATTTCCTGGGGAGGGCACCAGGTTCCCTGGGAGGGGCCGTGCCCACCCAGGCTCCCCCCTCGCTACGCCCATGTCAATGCCGTATTATTATTCGATAAGAAAAGAAAATAACTTAAGGAATTAAGAAATAGTTTATAAACATGGATTAAGTTTTCTACATCGAGATCATTTTCGAATTTTCAATCAAGTTCACTTGCAATGAATCAAACTTATCATTTTTCTCGATGCGCTGCATGCATGCATCCGCCTTTACCGACTGTATTTTGAATTAAAAATGTATTTCACACTAATACCTACTTCTCGAAAGCCAAACGAATGGTCAACTTTATGTTAAATCTAGTATTAAAATTTAATTATCACTACGGAGTTTGATTTTATATTTACAATAGCTTTTATTCCAAAAAATTTTAATATCCTAAACTTTAAAAATTTTGTATGTTGCAGGGTAGTCCGGATCATTTCGATTCATTGTATCACGATGGAAAAAAATAAAGAAGTGTTACAAGATAATTCATATGGTCCTTTTAGCGTTTCATCCACTTCTCCTACAAGATTTGAACGATCTTTAGAAATGGAAGAGCGCGGCAGATATTTCCCTCGACAGTTGGCCACTGGTTTAGGAATGGCAAAAATTCTAATGTCCATTTTACTATTTATCTTTGGTTCTATCGCAATCGTTGTAGAAGCATCGCTATCTTTACTGGGAGGAGGCATGTGGAGTGGCATGGTAGTGCTGGTGACCGGAATTTTTGCTATCATCGCAGCCAAACGACCTTCTAGTTCGGTACACGTCGTATCTTTTCTCTGTTTGTCCATATTGAGTATGGCTGCTACCGGTATGGTAATCGTTTTTTCTGCCACTGGACTAGTGAATGACTTAAATAGTCCCAGCAGTTATTTTGTGGATAATGAAGGTAACAAACTATCTACTTTCGGTGAAGTAAATCTAAAAGGTCCTGCAGTTATTTTAAACGGAATCTTAGTGGTGGTAGCCACATTAGATTGTCTTTTTTCCGTCGCTTGCTGCGTAATATCTGTTAGAGAGGCATGTAGATGTATCTCTCTATATCAAGATTCCGCGTGTGAAGAACAAGATTCTCAAGCTCGAAAAGAAAGACTTATCAACTGGTTAGGGCAACAAGCACTAATGGAGTCTAATACTGTTTCTTCGGCTAATTTTAACTGCAAAAACAAAATTCCGTGGCATCTGAGTACAAAATACGATAATAATCACACATTATTGGGACGAAGTCAATCGTCGTCATCTACTGGTTCTGTACCCTCTCGCCTGGCAGCGTATGAGGTACAAACTAAATCACCTACGCCTTCCAATTAGAAAAATTATTATTCAAAGTCTATACCACCATTTTATATGCAAGAGATCAAATTGATGACAATTTGGATCCCGATGGCGATTGTTCCGATTCGAATTCCTATCTGTTTTGTCTGGTTGAGCCAGATTAGTTTGGCCTTAATGCCTAATATTATCATATATCAAATGATTTATCTCAACATCAGTAGTTACAACTTACAACTAAACTGAATTAGATAGGTTGTCGGGAAATTTTCATGTATAATCGGCTTTTCTAGCCTACTAACAACAAAGCAATGTAAAATTTTAATATGTATAAATTTATTTATAGAAGTAAGATTATTTTATTTCAAAATACTTCATTTATGTATATCAAAAATATTATTATAGAAAGTAACTTAAAGAAATTATAACATCAAGTGAATCCTTCAATTCGAAAAGATCACAAAAAAGAAGAGAGAAAAAATAATTTTGTTAGATTTTTCTGTATCCAGATTTTAAATAAATACATTAGTTTAAATGAAAATACTTTCTTGGTGTAATCAAAATTGAAAGTTCGTAACTTCAATTACTCTACTCAAGTTACGAGACCCGTAAAAACACTCATCACACTTTGTTTACCACTTTATTGATACAAGTCGACCCCCCTATAACACTGTTGATTATTCCGTTTTATATGAATTTTGTGTTGTACGAGTTACTTAGATTTTACAAATACGTGTGCCGGGCTGTGAACGGCTCACGTATTTGTAAAATCTAAGTAACTCGTACAACACGAAATTCATATAAAACGGAATAATCAACAGTGTTATAGGGGGGTCGACTTGTAGTTATTTTGGTATAGTATCATATATTACGTCATTTCCGTTTGTGTAATTTTTAAATACTTATACCAGGATTTATCTAATTCGCGTCCTAAATTAATATTTGCTCTTTAATATTTATATGTTCAGATAACTGTCTCGTAAACACAACTCCTTTTTTTTTAAAATAGTATTTAACTTAATCTGAGTCATGTCGTTGCAGTGTCTCGCAACTGTTGCGTTACGGTAATTATGTTTAATGGTTCTCCCATGTTCTGCAATTCTAGTTTTCAATTTTCTGCCTGTTTCTCTAATATAAACAAGACTATTATTGCAACTGCGGTAAAATTTGTATACTTCTTTTTTAACAAGGCTACTTCATTTAAATTTTAAACACTATAAATTATCACTTACTAGAAATTCTCCCTTCAAGCATGATGGAATTTATGAGAAATTTGAGATCGAAGAATTGAGAAGAGCTTCGAGTGGTAATGTTTCTGCAGCCCTTGCTTGACAAAGCCATTCCTACTCGATGTTGCGTTGATAACTTCGGCCTCGATAGTACTATAAGTACTATATTATATGGTTTTATCAATAATATATTTTTAATTTTTTCATATACATTTATATATATATATATTTTACACTTTTATTTCTTGCTTATCGATTTTTGACTGAGTTTCCAACTTGTTTTGAACATTTCAAATTTTATTAGCCATTTTTGAACAATAGTTTTCAGATAATTAATTAACATACATTTTATTATCTTGTTTTTATGGGTCTCGTAACTATAGTAGTATAGAATAATCGGAATAGACTAAGAAAGTTAAATATTAACTTCCAACTAACTCATGCGGTACTATAATAAATAGACTGTATGTTCAACAGTACGCAACTTTTTCCTTTTAATAATCACAAACCATGTGCTCGAAAACACGATTTTAAAAATTATGATTGATATACGATGCATTTTCTAAAATTTGTAATGTTTTTTTTTTTTTTGTTAATCTCAATTACGTAAGTTCGCAATATAGAAATGAAAACCTTCGAAGATAGCAGCAATATTCCTTTATCTCATACCTTTCATTTACCACAAATATGAAAGTATTGTCTAATTCTGTCACTCATTCTTACTCTCGCAATGAATTAATTAGATGTAAAGCATGGCAATAAGTGCCGTACAATCTAAAATTGCAGTGCGATCAGTTTCGATTGACGTAAATCTGATGGCCAACGAGCTTTAGTTGACAATCTAGATCAAGAATTTCGAGCACGACCTAAAATTTACGATATATTCTATAGCAGTGTTTCCCAACGTGGGCCAATTCGAAAATGGACTTGTCCATAGTTTAAGTTAACTGTATAGCCGCTGTATGCAGTGCCGTAACTAGACAGGTGCAACAGATGCACCCGCACGGGGCCCACTTGGAAGGGGGACCTAAATGCAACTTCTTGCACAGGAATGGCTAGTAACGGCACTGGCTGTTTTTTTTTTTTTGTGGTTTTAGGCCCCTTACCGCTCAGAGCAGAGGCCAAAAACTGGCTGTGTTAGGGGGGCATAAGAATTTTAGAAAGGCTTAAGTGGGGCATAGCACAAAAAAAGCTTGGGAAAGTTCTATAGAATTTCTCCTTAGTTGTGGCTAAATTATGTAATTAGCATCAACTAACGTGCTGTTTAATGACCTGACGTATCACTTTGTATATATAGTAAAACTTCTATTTTCTTCAAGTCGAAGTTTTTCATAATCCCCGGACACCGATTTATGTTAATTTCAACTTCCCCGACTCTTAATTACATGATAGTATTTAGAAATCCTGTCCAAATGCTCATAAATGAAATATTGCGAGAAATCATGTTTTTCTTTAGGGATTATCCGGTTCGAAGGCACTTTTCACTTATTCGGCTAGGACCTCTTGGAATTTTTCACGAATATTTGATGGAATTTTATTGACTAAAAACAGGGCAAGAATACGCTTATTGCACCTCGTTTAATCTTTCAGAGTAAAATATATAATTTTAAATCATTAAGTCCCATGCAGATGGTCACACCTTGTCCCCAGCTCATATTATAGACAAATATTAATTTTTTACTCTTATTCCCTACGGTTTGTGAATACTTTGACAAAAATTCAGTAATCCGATGCTGCGCGATGATTGTTGCTCCCTTGTGATTATTATTTTGATTTGAGGAATTGTAATCCTGACTATAGTAGTAACTATGAAGTATATTAAGTGAGATGATGGTTGAATTATAGTAATGAATAATCTCCGGAGGAGGTGTTGACACACTTGACAAATGTATTAGAACATATAGCTGTTTTTTTAATTTGATTAGATTAATCACTTATAATTCATATGTGCTTTATTGCGAGGCAAATGAAACTTGGGTCTAGAAATACCCAAAACGTGAATTAGGTCGAAAGGTTTTGAAGTCTAATAGGCATATTATTATGCCAGATCAACATGAAATACTATGATGCGGTAGTGAACATTCCCTGAACTCTTCCAGTCTGAATAATTATCATTAGTAACTTTCAGGTACTGTACAGTACACGTCACCACTCCTAGATTAAAGAATAATGTTATATGAAAATGTGTTTCATATCGTGTTCACAAAAGAAATATTAATATACAAAAATCATATTACAACAAAATTTATTTATTTATAGAAAATATCCGATACATTTATACTAAAGTTAGGTCGCTAAACATTGTCCAATTGTGAAGCTCTGGAAGTGTAGTTGAACCACACAAAAATGTAAAAGGCAATTTATAAAATAATTTTATAAAACTATTAATGTTAAAAGACCAATCAAAGTGTTCAATCTGGTAACCGAAAAATTATAAAAATATGTATCAAGACCACAGGGAGCTTCTATTCCCTGCCTTCCTATTGCACAGAACCATCCTCAGTTAAAAATCTCTACATCATGACATTAAACCAGATTACCCTGTCCCCCCCAATAGATTTTCTCCAATCAACGCCCAGGACCGCAGACTTCCCAAGAGATCCAGAAAGATAGTTCTAGCAGGACATTCGCACTTTCAGAGAAAAACAAATTGGAAGATCTGATATTGTCGACAGTTGTAGCTGTAAGCTTATTTTTAAGTTACAATAAATCAGGACAATTATTTAGTAACTGTGGAGTTTGTCTCTGTACCAAACACACCCAATTACAATTCAGAACTGTTTGGATATCCTGATATTATGGGCATATCTGTGACCTCACAAAATCCTGTTACAGATTACACTGTTCTTTCATCTGAAAAGAGAATGATGAACATGTAAATAAATTACCATAAAAATGCCATTATAAAATTCACATCTTATAACCAACTCAGCAATTAAATTTAATCAAATCATTCATTCAAGAGGTGTCAAAAAGTATTAATCATCATTCACAAAACAAATAAAAGTTAATTAAAATATTCTATACCTTTATTTGTCCCACAGAACTGTTTCCCCACTCTTTCTAGCTTTGATGAATTTGTTCACCTAATGAATTTTAAGATATAAAATAAACAACAGTCTAATTAAATTAAACAATAATTTTCTTTACATATACCATAATCTTGCTAATTATTTATTTCATGGATACGGAACTATAAATAGCTTAACAGTGAAACAATAATTTTCAGAAAATGGATTTTGAACATTGACCAATCAAAAATTTGAGACCATATAGTATTTTGTGCACTTATGGTCCTATACCCATGATAAAATCTTCTGAATGCTCCTTCTCAAAAAATTTTTGTAAAAAATCTAACTATTTAGATTCTAAAATTTTAATAGAAATTTTGTTTAGTTGCTTATGTTTCCTGGAAAATTTAAAACTGTATTAAAAATCTCATATTTTTTTGGACTTTAAAACTTGATATGCAGAGAAAATTAAAGGAAAGAAAACTTATACATATTACATAAAAAAAATTAATTCAGAGATTTTACAGTAATTATAATTAAGGTTAGTTCACACTGAGTAAATAGCAAAAGCAAATGAGAAAAGCGATTGTGAATTTCAAGGAACCAATCATTTGCAAGCAAGAGAAAACGTCATCTGAAAAAAATAAAATGGCTGCTTCTGATATTGTCATTAACCATGTTTGTTTATTTATTGAGAAAGATAGATATGTCAAAAATAAAACGATGCTGGGTGAGAGGAATATTAAGTCTGTAATTAGAACATTTACTCTACTCTATTGTGCAAGAGTTTCTGTAACCATCTTGAAAGCAAGAACCACATGGCAACTAATGGGAATATGATTGGTGACAAAATTTTTTTTACTAGGAAAGAAGCTCAACAGCTCTGAACTAAGAAGCAACTGTGAAATGGTAAATTTTGCTGGAAATGATGTCATGTCTGATGTGTTATTTGCTCTGTTTTTCACTTTTGCCAGCAAATTGTGATCAGTGTGAACTAAGCTTTATGCTAAGTTTTTTAAGAAACAAATACAGAAAAACAATTACCATGACAATATCTTGTTGCAATAAAAATGATATCAGTTTTCCCGTTTTATGTTGATTTATTCTCCTTCGTACTTTGGACTTTTATTACAGGCATTTTGTATTTCTGGTTTCAGCAAATTTACCATTTATTATTCTGAAGTGCTTATCAAAATCCTTGTGGACTAACATGAAAAAAATAACAATTGTTAAAAAGCAGTAATTTAAGTTAACATATTTAAATTTACAATAAACATATCAGTAAAAAAAGATCCATCTATCATTCTGTTTTCAGAGGTGTCCTAAGTTATTCATCATTTACATTAAAAATATACACACACACAAAGATTTAAAAACTTACCATTGCAACATTCTTGAGGCATAAAAACATTCCTAAAAAAAAATATTCTTATGAAAAATCAACCATTTATGAAAAAATTAAAATAATGTAAATTATATATTTTCAGAATTTATTAATTTCAACAGTATTTCTGAACTCTAGCCAAAATAAATCATCATATTAATTATTCTGAAAAAATTAAAATGGAATGTCAGAAGATTGATTTTTTTAATAGGAAAACAATTAGGGATATCTAATGAATAAATTTATTCAGTAATCATGTAAAATCTCTGCTCTTTCAAAAACTTTTTTTTTAACTTAGGGACAATTTTAGAATCATTTAAAAACATTTGATCAAAACTTTAAACACCAGATTTAGTTTGGATTAGGCTAAGAAAAATATAATGCGATCATACCTTGTATCCGGCCCATAATACAAATGTGGGCTCCATATTTATGTCAATGGGATAACTTGATAAACCTTGAATTAATTAAATATCTTATTAATAAAATGACATCTCAAACTATAAGCAATAAAAAAAATTCAATTAATTCAGAAAATTAAAATTTGTCTACAAAATTTATCAGTGACTGAAGCAAATCATCATTATATATCTTTGTATTAATATTTACAGAACTTATAGCTGTGTAATGAGTTCATATCAGTTATTTTTATCATTCAATATTAAAGTTAATATGTACTTTGTCATTGAAAAATATTTTCTTGATTTTCAGGCTTGTTATGGAATTGCATGTGAGCAAATACAAAGTTTTATTGGTGAAACACCCATACAATGAAGTTAGAAAGCAGAATTCTCACACTTCTGCTAGGATAATATAGACATAAGGGGTAGCCACAGAGAGGTACACAAACATACGAAAATAATCACATTTATTTTAAGTCAAAAATGCCTTATGACTTGAAGTTGTCAAATATGTTAATTTTGGTAACTTTAGAAAGAAAAATCTAAAAAATGCAGAATAGTTATGATCATCAAGTATTGCCATATCTCACACAAGAGAATAAATAAATTTCTTTTTGGCTCTATGAATCACCCAATCTTTACATATTACTAACTTATTGATAAAACTATTACATGATTATTTAAAAAGGAACCCAAGGTTAAGTTCACTCTTGCTTGTGATGATATTTGTAACAATACACTCCACAAGATTAACAATGGTTTGCTTATTTAAGAAAATTGTCACATGCTTTAATTAAACACAATTAGTTACATATTAACTTCTGATCCCAATGAGGATGACTTATTTCTGGAAGATCATTCACATCTAATGAAGTGTGATTGGGACAGATAATGGCAGACAAAGACCATTCTGACCTTGGCCTTGGAGTGGCATATCATCAGTGGTTACTTCTACAACTAGGTTTGTCTTGGCATGTTTTTAAGATCTGGAAACTAACGTTCCATTTTTCCATACAGATAGATCTTTTACATGACGTTTTCAAGTACTTTTCTACTGCATAGATACAGAATTTAGTGTACTGAGAAATTGTTGTTCTTAAATAGAAATGCAAATAAAAACATGTAACTAGTTAAAACCAACTCAGTGGTTAGATAAACAACTGACATAACACACGAAACAAATTATCACATCAAAAACCAGCCACAAATTAAGTTCTGATGGAAAAACTAATTATTATTTTTGATTATTAACTATTTAAACTACATAGAGTTTAAAATATTAAACTTACTTGTATTTATATTGACAAATTCAATTTGAAAATTACCTGCAGGATAATTTATAATTTTAAATATAAAATAAAATTTAAAAAAATGCTTCAAATTTAAACTTATTTTCATTGATCAGATAACAAATTTACATTCAACAGTTAATCAGAGACTCTAGTCTGAAATTATCATCATTAAAAAAATAATAATATAATAGTACTTTCACTTACCATTATGAAATGGCAAAAATTTCAATTTTTAATTAATGGCAAACCTAGGAAAAAAAAAGTAATTTTAACTTTCAGTATTCCAAATGTAAGTACTATTCAGTACATATTAAGATAAATATATCAGACAGCCAAGGGGAGTCTTCAACTTAAGTCAGATGTGAAGAGACATAACTGTGTCATCATGTAATGCAAATATTACAGGATAAGTTAAATCAAAAACAATTATTACACAATAAATCAGTGCATTATCACTTTTATGAAGCTATTTTAGATATAACAAACTAATATTCCATAAAGTATAAGCAATCTAATTTGTTCTATTTTAAGATTTACATTTTCCTTGATTTTTAGGCATGTTGTAGAATGGAATACAAATGTTTTATATTTTCATGATATTGTTGTATCTATCCATGTTCATCGTGCAAGAAAAACATTAGGAAAAAAAAGAAAACATCGCATATTCCTCTTTTTATAGGGAAAAAAATTTCTATTAGAATTCTATCATAGCAAAGTGAAATTTCCATTCATATAGGCCATTTTCAAAGTATTTTGTGGGAATTTTGTTTGGCATCAGATCAGGAAGATCTGCCCGCAGGGTCACTAGGTTGGGCTTTTAGCTGTTTTTGATTTGGGGGACAGGAAGTACTTTTCTGAGAGGGGGATCGTAGACCCATGATAAGACTGCATTGAATTGAGTTCAATAATGAGACCATTTTTAATTAAAAAAAAATTTAATGAAGACAAAATATAAAAGAAAATAATAATCGATACATAAAGAGATGGTTATCGAATTTGGAGATAAGAATGTGTGAAAGGGAAGTTGATTTCTCCTTTTGGCACAAGTGATAGATGTGGTTCCATTAATGAAGACAAGATCTATATATTTTCTCACACTAATTGAATAAAGATTTAAAAAAAGAAAAAATTCTTTGCTACCTTTTAAAACAGCATCTATTTTCTCTCCACTGAAAGACGAGGAAAATGTCTTGGAATATGATCCAGATTAGGGGTTTTCTAAACAATTTATTAACTACATTGTAATATTTAATTATATAATATCCATTCCAATTCACACAATTTCCATNTTAGGGACAATTTTAGAATCATTTAAAAACATTTGATCAAAACTTTAAACACCAGATTTAGTTTGGATTAGGCTAAGAAAAATATAATGCGATCATACCTTGTATCCGGCCCATAATACAAATGTGGGCTCCATATTTATGTCAATGGGATAACTTGATAAACCTTGAATTAATTAAATATCTTATTAATAAAATGACATCTCAAACTATAAGCAATAAAAAAAATTCAATTAATTCAGAAAATTAAAATTTGTCTACAAAATTTATCAGTGACTGAAGCAAATCATCATTATATATCTTTGTATTAATATTTACAGAACTTATAGCTGTGTAATGAGTTCATATCAGTTATTTTTATCAAAGTTAATATGTACTTTGTCATTGAAAAATATTTTCTTGATTTTCAGGCTTGTTATGGAATTGCATGTGAGCAAATACAAAGTTTTATTGGTGAAACACCCATACAATGAAGTTAGAAAGCAGAATTCTCACACTTCTGCTAGGATAATATAGACATAAGGGGTAGCCACAGAGAGGTACACAAACATACGAAAATAATCACATTTATTTTAAGTCAAAAATGCCTTATGACTTGAAGTTGTCAAATATGTTAATTTTGGTAACTTTAGAAAGAAAAATCTAAAAAATGCAGAATAGTTATGATCATCAAGTATTGCCATATCTCACACAAGAGAATAAATAAATTTCTTTTTGGCTCTATGAATCACCCAATCTTTACATATTACTAACTTATTGATAAAACTATTACATGATTATTTAAAAAGGAACCCAAGGTTAAGTTCACTCTTGCTTGTGATGATATTTGTAACAATACACTCCACAAGATTAACAATGGTTTGCTTATTTAAGAAAAAATTGTCACATGCTTTAATTAAACACAATTAGTTACATATTAACTTCTGATCCCAATGAGGATGACTTATTTCTGGAAGATCATTCACATCTAATGAAGTGTGATTGGGACAGATAATGGCAGACAAAGACCATTCTGACCTTGGCCTTGGAGTGGCATATCATCAGTGGTTACTTCTACAACTAGGTTTGTCTTGGCATGTTTTTAAGATCTGGAAACTAACGTTCCATTTTTCCATACAGATAGATCTTTTACATGACGTTTTCAAGTACTTTTCTACTGCATAGATACAGAATTTAGTGTACTGAGAAATTGTTGTTCTTAAATAGAAATGCAAATAAAAACATGTAACTAGTTAAAACCAACTCAGTGGTTAGATAAACAACTGACATAACACACGAAACAAATTATCACATCAAAAACCAGCCACAAATTAAGTTCTGATGGAAAAACTAATTATTATTTTTGATTATTAACTATTTAAACTACATAGAGTTTAAAATATTAAACTTACTTGTATTTATATTGACAAATTCAATTTGAAAATTACCTGCAGGATAATTTATAATTTTAAATATAAAATAAAATTTAAAAAAATGCTTCAAATTTAAACTTATTTTCATTGATCAGATAACAAATTTACATTCAACAGTTAATCAGAGACTCTAGTCTGAAATTATCATCATTAAAAAAATAATAATATAATAGTACTTTCACTTACCATTATGAAATGGCAAAAATTTCAATTTTTAATTAATGGCAAACCTAGGAAAAAAAAAGTAATTTTAACTTTCAGTATTCCAAATGTAAGTACTATTCAGTACATATTAAGATAAATATATCAGACAGCCAAGGGGAGTCTTCAACTTAAGTCAGATGTGAAGAGACATAACTGTGTCATCATGTAATGCAAATATTACAGGATAAGTTAAATCAAAAACAATTATTACACAATAAATCAGTGTATTATCACTTTTATGAAGTTATTTTAGATATAACAAACTTTAATATTCCAATAAATATAAGCAATCTAATTTGTTCTATTTTAAGATTTACATTTTCCTTGATTTTTAGACATGTTGTAGAATGGAATACAAATGTTTTATATTTTCATGATATTGTTGTACCTATCCATGTTCATTGTGCAAGAAAAACATTGCATATTTCTCATTTTATAGAGAAAAAATTTCTATTAGAATTCTATCATAGCAAAGTGAAATTTCCATTCATATAGGCCATTTTCAAACTATTTTGTGGGAATTTTGTTTGGCATCTGATCAGGAAGATCTGCCCACAGGGTCACTAGGTTGGGCTTTTAGTTGTTTTTGATTTGGGGGACAGGAAGTACTTTTCCGAGAGGGGGGATCGTAGACCCATGATAGGACTGCATTGAATTGAGTTCAATAATGAGACAGTTTTTAATCAAATGAAACAAAATTTAATGAAGACAAAATGTAAAAGAAAATAATAATCGATACATAAAGAAATGGTTATTGAAGTTGGAGATAAGAATGCGTGAAAGGGAAGTTGATTTCCCCTTTTGGCACAAAAGTGATGGATGTGGTTCCATTAATGAAGACAACAAGATCTATATATTTTCTCACACTAATTGAATAAAGATTTGAAAAGAGAGAAAATTTTTTGCTACCTTTTAAAACAGCACTTCTATTTTCTCTCCATCGAAAGACGAGGAAAATGTCTTGGAATATGATCCAGATTAGGGGTTTTCTAAATAGATTTATTAAATTCTACATTGTAATGTTTAATTATATAATATCCATTCCAATTCTCACAATTTCCATTACATTTATAAGGCTGGCCAGTTGCTCTGAAGTTACACAGCATATTTAAATGTGTAGCAGAAATGCAAAACATGACCTGGGTTAATTGCTGGATGTTTGCACATTAATTCATTAAGCATCATGTGCTAAAACACAGCACTTAATTTGTTAAAGTAAATAATAATTTGTGGATGTCGATTTTTAAAATCAATTATTAAAATTCTCATTAATATTTACAAAAATATAGCATTTTAGATAATATTTACAAAAATAATGCATTTTAGATGTAAATCATTAATTACATGTAAACTTTTAAAACTTCAAATTTAGAAACTTATTTCTAAAATTCAAAACTTTAGTAGAATTAAATGTTACTACTTACAAAATCAATTATCCTGTACAATCAGCACATTTAATACCTGAAATTAAAGCCAAACTAATTAATATATTATATAATTTCAAACGAAATAGTTATATTCAAAAAACTATTTCAGACAAATGCCTCGATAAACATCACAGCTATCAGATTCGTCATCTTTTAGTCATCATAATGATCATTTTTAAGGACTGTATAGACTAAATTACAATTAAAAAAAAATAAAATTTTATACTAATTATATTCTTTATTACGTGAAGTTAATTAAGCCTTTGAAAGATTTTTTTCTGCAGTTTGATATTTCTCAATATCATGCAAACATTAAGAATAGTTCACAAAAATGTTTACTTACTAATTATTTTCAGTTTTATTAATTAGTTCTTCTTGTATCTGATATCCAGATTTTAAAAATTAAATGTCATCCATTGTTTAATATGCACCTTTTATGTATTCCATAAATATGTAGAATCTATAAAATAATTTAAAACAAATAAGTGAAAGTAAAAAAAATTCTGATTATTATTTAAAAAGTAAAGTATCAGACGAACTTTATCCTCATATATATATATTTGGTTCTGGATAACAAATCATCACAAAAAGTAAACTTAAAGATTCTACAATGTGGGAATGCTGGAGGTTGTAAAAATGATCCAATAAGATTATTAACCAAATTTCCTAAGTCTTTTCTTGAAATCCAATCAACATATCTTGATAATTAATATATAACTTGTGTTCAGCAAGTTCATATTAATCATTACTTTCAACTTTTTTAAATGACACAAACCTACGTCCATATTAACCACACACAAGACACCATTTAATATTAAAATAAAGCATGCCATGTTTGCATTCATCATTTTAAATTTATACAGCAGCCTCTATAGTTGTTGAAGTTCAATTGTTTTTAACTGTAGTGGTAGGAGGAGAATTTCAACAAACTACAATTTTCCCTTTGCAAACATTTATTCTTTATTACTCACTTTTATCCACCCCAATGGTAAGGAGTTAGCCTCCTTACTCAAACTATCTACGACTACTCATACACTCCCAAAATTGGGTAACTATATTTCCTCAAACCTCACAATTCAAAAAATAAATGTCTCAAAGTCCAGGTTGAGAAGCATAGGAAAGATGTTAAAGCACTGCAAACTGTACAATAATGTAATTTAGAAATAAATTGTTTTGAAAGTTCCAAACTGTACAAGTAATTAAGATTTCTTTCAATTTTTACCCACTTGCAATAAACTGAGGCTATAAAAAAAATCTCACGAGATACACATTTTAAAATTATCTCTGTGTTTGTAATCAAGGAAATACAATAATTATCTTATTTTCATTAATCTTTCTTAAATATATGTATAGCTCACATTTATTATAATCTTTATCACACATCTTGAATCTTTATTCAAAGTGTTTTTTGTCACCGAAATATAGAATAAGAATTTAACTCTTGTTTATATCATCTAGCCCAGAATTAAATGTTTCATTATATTCACTTCCACTTAAAAGATTTGTCTTATATTTATATTGTCAAGCAACTTAGATTAAAACAACATACCTTGTATTTTTCCATAATACAAGCATTTGATCTTCAAACATGATGCAGAATAACCCTGAAGTAATAATTTAAATTTTTATTAACAAAGTATTAACAAATTTAAAGCTCAAAAGTAATATAAAGTCCAGAATATTCAGAAAATTATCTATAAATTGTCTACAAAAGTAATCAGTGACTGAAGCAATTCATCATTAGTTATCTCAATTTTTAAGAATATTTATCATATCTTTACCAATTTCATTTTTATATTAAACAGATTTTGAACTTACCATAACATATTTACACTCAATGTATTCTTCACTGGCCAAATTCCTGAACAAAAGAAATTTTTGAATTAATTTAAAAATAATTTACTTGATTGTTTTGAAAATATGCATATTCAAATTTTTAAATTACCATATGCAAATCTACTTGAATTTTTTACTGATCCTGATTTTGTTATAAAAAACTTAAGAGTACGTAAAATCTACAACCCCCTCTCTGCCAAGTATTAGATTACTTAAAAAATATATGCAATCAAAACTACAAAATCAACAACAATTTTAATTACATTTTATAAGTTTCCTGTATTTTTCCCTTTAAAATTCAATATTCATTTAACAGAAAAAAATCACACAATAGAAATTTAACATCAGAAAAAGAAATTTAAGTTATCTGGATGTATCAAAAATCAACATTGTTCTGGCAGATCTATAAAACCATATTGGCTATAAACATATGTTGAGAATGAAATTACACCAAGTGAGTCAATATCTTGTATATCAAATTCCAAAATAAATTGAAGCTTTAATTAAAGCCATAGGTGGCCCTACACAAGTGTGGTATAATATTTTTGTTTCACGTGCAAATGATTTAAGCTTCTTTCTAATGTTAAAACACAATCAATATTTTTGAAGGGTGGTCTAATACTTTTGGCAGGGAGTTGTATTAGTTTGATGAGACATTATTTAACAGAATTTTATGTACTTAAACATTCAAACTACATTATCGTAAAATTAAGTATGTTATTCAGTAAAAATATAATTGACTCAGACAAATGCCTCATGTTCATCAACAGAATTCAGGCTCGTCATCTTTAGTCATCATTGTCAAGATTGATACAAAAGATGGTAAAAGTCCATCCTTACTATAATGGATGGACTTTCCTTTTTTCTAATTTTGCTCTCTTAAGACACCTCTCTAATAGATGTGTCCTAANTTTTTTCTGCAGTTTGATATTTCTCAATATCATGCAAACATTAAGAATAGTTCACAAAAATGTTTACTTACTAATTATTTTCAGTTTTATTAATTAGTTCTTCTTGTATCTGATATCCAGATTTTAAAAATTAAATGTCATCCATTGTTTAATATGCACCTTTTATGTATTCCATAAATATGTAGAATCTATAAAATAATTTAAAACAAATAAATGAAAGTAAAAAAAATTCTGATTATTATTTAAAAAGTAAAGTATCAGACAAACTTTATCCTCATATACATATTTGGTTCTGGATAACAAATCATCACAAAAAGTAAACTTAAAGATTCTACAATGTGGGAATGCTGGAGGTTGTAAAAATGATCCAATAAGATTATTAACCAAATTTCCAAAGTCTTTTCTTGAAATCCAATCAATATATCTTGATAATTAATATATAACTTGTGTTCAGCAAGTTCATATTAATCATTACTTTCAACTTTTTTAAATGACACAAACCTATGTCCATATTAACCACACACAAGACACCATTTAATATTAAAATAAAGCATGCCATGTTTGCATTCATCATTTTAAATTTATACAGCAGCCTCTATAGTTGTTGAACTTCAATTGTTTTTAACTGTAGTGGTAGAATGAGAATTTCAACAAACTACAATTTTCCCTTTGCAAACATTTATTCTTTATTACTCACTTTTATCCACCCCAATGGTAAGGAGTTAGCCTCCTTACTCAAACTATCCACGACTACTCATACACTCCCAAAATTGGGTAACTATATTTCCTCAAACCTCACAATTCAAAAAATAAATGTCTCAAAGCCCAGGTTGAGAAGTATAGAAAGACGTTAAAGCACTGCAAACTGTACGTTAATGTAATTTAGAAATAAATTGTTTTGAAAGTTCCAAACTGTACAAGTAATTAAGATTTCTTTCAATTTTTACCCACTTGCAATAAACTGAGGCTATAAAAAAAACCTCATGAGATACACATTTTAAAATTATCTCTGTGTTTGTAATCAAGGAAATACAATAATTATCTTATTTTCATTAATCTTTCTTAAATATATGTATAGCTCACATTTATTATAATCTTTTTCACACATCTTGAATCTTTATTCAAAGTGTTTTTTGTCACCGAAATATAGAATAAGAATTTAACTCTTGTTTATATCATCTAGCCCAGAATTAAATGTTTCATTATATTCACTTCCACTTAAAAGATTTGTCTTATATTTATATTGTCAAGCAACTTAGATTAAAACAACATACCTTGTATTTTTCCATAATACAAGCATTTGATCTTCAAACATGATGCAGAATAACCCTGAAGTAATAATTTAAATTTTTATTAACAAAGTATTAACAAATTTAAAGCTCAAAAGTAATATAAAGTCCAGAATATTCAGAAAATTATCTATAAATTGTCTACAAAAGTAATCAGTGACTGAAGCAATTCATCATTAGTTATCTCAATTTTTAAGAATATTTATCATATCTTTACCAATTTCATTTTTATATTAAACAGATTTTGAACTTACCATAACATATTTACACTCAATGTATTCTTCACTGGCCAAATTCCTGAACAAAAGAAATTTTTGAATTAATTTAAAAATAATTTACTTGATTGTTTTGAAAATATGCATATTCAAATTTTTAAATTACCATATGCAAATCTACTTGAATTTTTTACTGATCCTGATTTTGTTATAAAAAACTTAAGAGTACGTAAAATCTACAACCCCCTCTCTGCCAAGTATTAGATTACTTAAAAAATATATGCAATCAAAACTACAAAATCAACAACAATTTTAATTACATTTTATAAGTTTCCTGTATTTTTCCCTTTAAAATTCAATATTCATTTAACAGAAAAGAATCACACAATAGAAATTTAACACGATTTAACATTAGAAAAAGAAATTTAAATTATCTGGATGTATCAAAAATCAACATTGTTCTGGCAGATCTATAAAACCATATTGGCTATAAACATATGTTGAGAATGAAATTACACCAAGTGAGTCAATATCTTGTATACCAAATTCCAAAACAAATTGAAGCTTTAATTAAAGCCATAGGTGGCCCTACACAAGTGTGGTATAATATTTTTGTTTCACGTGCAAATGATTTAAGCTTCTTTCTAATGTTAAAACACAATCAATATTTTTGAAGGGTGATCTAATACTTTTGGCAGGGAGTTGTATTAGTTTGATGAGACATTATTTAACAGAATTTTATGTACTTAAACATTCAAACTACATTATCGTAAAATTAAGTATGTTATTCAGTAAAAATATAATTGACTCAGACAAATGCCTCATGTTCATCAACAGAATTCAGGCTCGTCATCTTTAGTCATCATTGTCAAGATTGATACAAAAGATGGTAAAAGTCCATCCTTACTATAATGGATGGACTTTCCTTTTTTCTAATTTTGCTCTCTTAAGACACCTCTCTAATAGATGTGTCCTAAACACAAACATTTGGGGCAATGCATTTAATAAGAGCTACAGTAGAGCGTCGATTATCCGAATCAATTGGGGACTGGGGTTGTTCAGAAGATTGATGTTTCGGATAACTGATTATGCACGAAAAAATATTAATTTATCCCATGTTAAAATTTTTATCCATAGCATGCTGCTTCGCATTAAATTTGTCAATGTTAAGCCTAACGAAGACTATTGTATCGTTAAAAATTATTTTTTTTTATTTTGTACAAACAAAATAAATATATTGAAAAATATAAAAACAAAAAATTTACTTCAGAAGTTAATTTAGTATCAAAAATGTAAAATATTTGAGTAGCCCTAGACATAGCCAAAGATTGCCGCGCCACAGCACTGGCAAAAATTTAAATTTGCCGACTGGAATTCTTTCAAATGATTGACTTTTGAATAATCGACGTTCCACTGTATAAGCAAAAACTCTTCAGATTACTGACTGACTCTGCACGGTGGAACTTAAGCCTGTTTTTGTCGTGGAGTGGCACATTACATGGCAAATGCACACAAAGAGTGTCATGTAACATTTCTCAGTGCTGTCTGGTCACGTGATATATCATAATATACTATAGTATGTATCTTGTAATTAGAAATGACTTATTATGTTACTAGTCATATTAAATGAGTTAATAACAATAACAGGTAAAATTTTTTCCAATTTATGTTTATGTGCACCACCATGGCGGTCACAACTATTCATGCTCCCAACAGACTCCTCCCGAAGAGCAGCCACTGACTGTTTAACATAACTAGGATCAATTCATAGTAGTTCTTGAACATGTATCAATAACTAGTTTGCAATATCTACACATGACCGCTATTAACAAGCGCATTCTATGATGTCTTTGTTCTATCATGTGATTCCTGCAAGATATAGTTGATTGGAAATGCATCAGAGCTGTTGTCACGTGACTAGATAAGCGTGGAAACGAGGTCACGTGACATGAATTGTAAGCATCCAACCTGCTACTCCGCAATGTGAACAAGGTTAAGCAATGGTGGCTTCCACCGTGCAGTCGGTAAGTAATTCGACAAGTTTTTGCTTATAGCTTATTAAATGCATTTACCCCCGAAATTTCTGTGTTTAGGACATGTCTACTAGAGAGGTGTCTTAATAGAACAAAATTATAAAAAAATGCCCCATGTAGTAAGGATGGACTTTTACCCAAAAGATAAATGGTTTTAATTTTTGCATTAGATTTATACACAACAAAAATTTAACACTTGTCGATAAACAGTTTGCTGAAAGTACAAGGATGGTTAAAAATTTAACAGTTGCACACAATAATTGATATTAGCCAGTTTGTAAACTATCAGATGAATAGGTGCAAACCAAAGACCAACCACCAGCATTATGGTTTTATCCACTATCACTGTTGGAGCTAATCCTCCACAAACCAATGAGTACTTATAAATGGATTTAAAAAATTCTTGTACAGTAGATCCCCCTATAAAACCGTTTCCTATAGTTATGATTCCTATAAAAATTGTGGCAGTATCCGTAAACAACGGTAAAAATAACTCCTATAATACGTAAAACGTCATCGGGCAGCCGAACTACTTTCCCGCCGTCCGTAGCGTGGCGCTACGGACGTTTAGGCGGATAAATTGAGTTTAGCATCGTCTGTTCATATAATTATATATAAATTAGGTACTGTACATATAATTNATATAAAAACAATAAAATTTACTTCAGAAGTTAATTTAGTATCAAAAATGTAAAATATTTGAGTAGCCCTAGACATAGCCAAAGATTGCCGCGCCACAGCACTGGCAAAAATTTAAATTTGCCGACTGGAATTCTTTCAAATGATTGACTTTTGAATAATCGACGTTCCACTGTATAAGCAAAAACTCTTCAGATTACTGACTGACTCTGCACGGTGGAACTTAAGCCTGTTTTTGTCGTGGAGTGGCACATTACATGGCAAATGCACACAAAGAGTGTCATGTAACATTTCTCAGTGCTGTCTGGTCACGTGATATATCATAATATACTATAGTATGTATCTTGTAATTAGAAATGACTTATTATGTTACTAGTCATATTAAATGAGTTAAATGTTAAATGAGAATAACAATAACAGGTAAAATTTTTTCCAATTTATGTTTATGTGCACCACCATGGCGGTCACAACTATTCATGCTCCCAACAGACTCCTCCCGAAGAGCAGCCACTGACTGTTTAACATAACTAGGTATTAATTCATAGTAGTTCTTGAACATGTATCAATAACTAGTTTGCAATATCTACACATGACCGCTATTAACATGCGCATTCTACGATGTCTTTGTTCTATCATGTGATTCCTGCAAGATATAGTTGATTGGAAATGCATCAGAGCTGTTGTCACGTGACTAGATAAGCGTGGAAACGAGGTCACGTGACATGAATTGTAAGCATCCAACCTGCTACTCCGCAATGTGAACAAGGTTAAGCAATGGTGGCTTCCACCGTGCAGTCGGTAAGTAATTCGACAAGTTTTTGCTTATAGCTTATTAAATGCATTTACCCCCGAAATTTCTGTGTTTAGGACATGTCTACTAGAGAGGTGTCTTAAGAGAACAAAATTATAAAAAAATGCCCCATGTAGTAAGGATGGACTTTTACCCAAAAGATAAATGGTTTTAATTTTTGCATTAGATTTATACACAACAAAAATTTAACACTTGTCGATAAACAGTTTGCTGAAAGTACAAGGATGGTTAAAAATTTAACAGTTGCACACAATAATTGATATTAGCCAGTTTGTAAACTATCAGATGAATAGGTGCAAACCAAAGACCAACCACCAGCATTATGGTTTTATCCACTATCACTGTTGGAGCTAATCCTCCACAAACCAATGAGTACTTATAAATGGATTTAAAAAATTCTTGTACAGTAGATCCCCCTATAAAACCGTTTCCTATAGTTATGATTCCTATAAAAATTGTGGCAGTATCCGTAAACAACGGTAAAAATAACTCCTATAATACGTAAAACGTCATCGGGCAGCCGAACTACTTTCCCGCCGTCCGTAGCGCCACGCTACGGACGTTTAGGCGGATAAATTGAGTTTAGTATCGTCTGTTCATATAATTATATATAAATTAGGTACTGTACATATAATTATATATTAATTATATATAAATTAGGTACTGTATATATAATTATATATTAACTTAATTTATTGTAACTTTATTATAATTAAATATATATTTTTCGCCGTCTAGCGTCACGCTACGGCGAGTTAGGCGACCTATCGTCTGTCCAGTACTGTAATTTTATACATTTCTTGTGAAAGAAACATTTCTTATTTAACGGCCATAAAAATTATTTATATTAAGGATGTCTCCAAAAGTCAAAGAAGTTTTCGCAGAAAAATAATATCAGAAATTGCGGCCGCGGTTTGATGCGCTGTTCCACGACGAAACCAAGCTTTAGCAACGGGCGTAGTTGAATGGTACACACTCGGTAAGCAATCCTACAATTTTTTGTTTATAACGTAGTTTATACGTATTATTTTCAGAAAAATATACGTATTTTGGAAATGTTGAGTCGAATTAGTCTAGAATCGATTAATTTTATGAAAGAAAACCTTTCAAACAGCCGTAGTCCGTAAACTATGATTCCTACAAAATTGATTCATAAAGAACGGAACGTATCTACCATCTTATAGGGGGATCTACTGTATATAGGCTCTCCAATCACCACTCACAATATGTACAGTGGTGTCTTGACTTATGAGTTTAATTCATTCTGTGATGGAGCTTGTAACTCAAATTATTCATGTCAAATCAATTTTCCCCATTGAAATGCCATTAACACATTTCAGACCCCAAAACTACAATAATTTTGTTACACATTTTTAAATAAGACAAATGTACTTATAAGAACTAATGACTACATCATTCAATCACATGTTTTTCTATAAGCTAGCCCAGTGTTTTTCAATCTTTTTCATTGAGTGGCACACCTAATTGAAAAATAACAAATCGTGACACCCTTGACCAGCGGCAGATCTAGAATCTGAATAAAGGGGGAGACTAATGGGCCAGATGAATTTTTTGTGAATATTACGCGCAACACGAAAGTGTTTCTACGTGTTCAAAATCAAAATTTAAGTTCATTGAATTTTGTCGAAATACCTACATGTAAAATAAGTCTCGCTTTTGTTTGTCATTCTTCTCTGGTGGTTAGCCTGGCACTGGGACTGGGAACATGAAGGCCAAGCAATGTGGTTTGGGCGAACTCGTGACAAGTCGTGCGTACACATAGCGTAGAACATTACATTAACATGCGATTAGTCATAGTTTCCTTGCTTACTAGATATCTCGTAGCAAAATAGAACTGACAATAAGTTATCTTGAACTACACTAGAGTAAATTTCCAAGAAAATGCCTAAAGGCTCTAAACTTTGCGACACCACAATTGTGGCGCCGTGGCACCCCGGTTGAAAAACACTGAGCTAGCCTGTCAGACATTGGAAGAGTAACAGGCACTTGTACAGATTAACGGGTACGGCTATTTGAGAGGTTTACTTCCATAAAATTAACTAAATCTAGACTAATTTCACTCGAATATTTCCAAAACACGTATAATTTGTTGAAATGATCGTTATAAAATATGCTATGAACAAAAAATTGTCGGAATACTTATCGAGTGTACCCGTTCNCGCCGTGGCACCCCGGTTGAAAAACACTGAGCTAGCCTGTCAAGACATTGGAAGAGTAACATGACAAAATTATGGCAGTTTTACACCCTTTTCTTAATCTGTGGTTTGCTGTGCCAACTAGCAATAGGGTATCTGAAGCTGGCCCGTAACATAAATTTTAGCTCTCAACTCAAAGCAAAAAATTTGTTTCTAACTGTCCATATTAAGGCAAGTGCTGTGCTTGTCTACCTTCCTTTGAGTATCCCCTTCAACAAGATACCAGAATTGAAAATAAAGCATCACTAATGCTTTCAGTGTTCACTTTTTTTTAGTAGTGTTGGACAAGTTAATGTGGCACCCACCCACAAGTAGTCCTATATCTATTTTCTTTTTCACATTTGAAGTGGTATTGCATACATCTACCATCATAAATCACAACAAAATGATTTACGATAGTACAAAAACAGGCTCATTCCTCACAGACAAGTTCAGTTCCCTGTATGAAATTCCTAAAAGTGTTGAGAAAGCAGATGCTCCACAGGCATCAGTATCAAAACTGTGGATATTGCCCTAAAATAGAAAAAATATCCCAAGAGTGCAACATTTTTGTAACAGTTTAGCCTACTGCACCAATCTGCAGATACATATGCAAACAAATTTTAAAAATCCACACTAAACAGATTCAGAACTTCAATAGAAATTATAATTAAGTTTAATCATAATTTCAGATATCTCATTTCGGTTAAATTGTGCTTTTTACAAGTCATCCCAAAATTTAACCAAAAAAATTTTTTGGGATGACTCGTAAAAAGCACTACTCTATGAACAGAATAGTGTGAAATGTACAGTGCAGACAGGAAAAACACATACACGTTTTAACCAATTAAACGAGTTTAATTTTGCGCTGACATTGAATGATACATATATACAGAAAAGGTTCGGATTCAGCAGTTTACCTACACTTTTCCAAAATCCTGAATGACCAGTTATACCAATAGACCGGTAGTTACCTTTTCGATAACTACCTCCTGACAAATCTATTTGTGCGTGTAAATTTAAACTAAAAGATAGGAAAGGTAGAAGAGGAAGTAAGAAGAACTAAAGGACAGAGGGTACCCAATTTTTCTGTTGGTTCTACACCGTTCGTCTCGGCTTCTTTCTGCAGCTGTTCTCCTTTTTAGAACAATTCGGGTCCGTTTCGGGGTTTCCTTTTCTATAATCATCGATCGGATTCTTCTGCCGATCCGCTTCTTATGGCCTCCTTCTGCAGCGCTTCCCGACTTTCCCTTTTGGGAGTCTGCTGCCACTCGTCCTTCTCTCTCGGAGTCTGGCCCAAGATTAATTCTGGAATCTCTCCTTTTCCCCTCCAGCCTTGTTAACGTCTATTGTTCTAACCCTACCTCCTGATGGGTTAGGGGTGAGGCGAGTTCTCTGAAGTCCGAGACAAAGGAACAAAGAAATTGGAAGGAAAATTCTAGAATTTAAATTAAACTAAAACTATACAGACTAATAATAATAATAATAAACAGGCGTATAGCCACAATAGAACGACTTACTGAGTGCACTGCTCAAGATGCAATTGCTATTTCTCAAGACAATTTCTTTGTCTTAAGAAATAGCAAAATTTTTAATTTTACTCAGAAAGTTTTGTTATGAATAATATACATTTTAACGTTTAACCTACTTCACATCAACCGTTTTATCAAAATTTAAACCAGTCTACAACGTAACACAATTTGAAACTATGAAATAATTAATTCGTTCCCGAAATAAATCGAAAATTCTTTCCTATTAATTTACTTTTTACCATTGAATTGTTTTGTTTCATTAGAAAATGAATTTCACTTAACATTTCTCAACGAAACAGAACAATAAAAGAACACGTTACCTTTCTTACATCTTTTTCCCACGATTCATAAAAATCGATTCAACTTCCAAGTGCGATGCTTTTTAAATTATATTTGCTTCGTTTCCTTCTTCCTACCGATGAAAAATTAAGTAAATGTAGACCGATGGAAACGGATTGCTCTTTCCCGGTAACAACCATGTCGAACGTCTCGCTTCCTCGCCTCGTGGGTAAAAAGTGTACGATCTCTCTCCGCTGCCAGATTATTTCCTCCCAATCAAATAACCGGCAACAGAGTAAATAGCCCAAAAGTAGTCCAATGGAAAATGCGATAAAAACAACAATCAATAAGCNCAATTGTAATGTTTCTAAGACCATTCAGTAGAACATTATCTCCATATACTTATTAAAAGTTATCTTTTGGGGTGCTTTTAGGGTTTTCTGGTTTTTCGTTTTAAAGATATTATAGCAGTTAATCGCCTGAATAATCAGCTGGAAATTTTACAAAATAATTGAGCATAAATTAATCAATTACATGCAAATTAAATATAAAACAGCACATTAAATATTAAAAACTTAATTAACATTATTAACATAATCTCAGGTAAGTTCTAAATTAATTTTTAATTTTACATTTTAAAGTGGCATGTTATAGCTTCAAGAATCCCATTTGAATTTGAATTAGGGATGCCCCACCCTGGCAAATGCATTTTTTGCCCATAGGATAACACGTCACTGTTTAACAAAATTATTTTTTGTATATTTTTATTGTTTTGTTTATAACATTAATACAGTATTGCAAATTTAAATTTGTTTATTAATAATTTTATACAATATAGATGTCTTACGTATTGTTATAAAATACGTAAGACTTCTATTCGCAAGAACTTTAATGATACATTAATACAAAATAACACAACTTTTATAATTACAATTAATTTAATTATAATGAAAATTTTAATTGCAAAGTTACCTTAATGCTATTTTAAATACGCATTTAACAATTTATTTTTATTACAACTGCCACATAAACACACACGGCACACTAAATATAGCATAATGGCACCCGTATTCGAATGTTTAAAGCTGTTATAAAATTTGATATTTTTTATTACAATCAGTAGAAGCACAAATAGCAAAATTCATATACGAAAATAAAAATTGTTCTACGCTTGTCATTAAAAACAAAACACAGCTAAATACAACAGCAGTCGACAATAGGAAGAACAATAACTTCATATAATTCTTCACAAGTATTTTTTGCATACATCAATTTTATAGACAATTTTTAAATATTATTCCTTACTTTTTCAATTATTAACCAACTCGAAAAGCAAGTTTTAAAGGGTCAAAATAAATATGTTTACGACCAATTGTAATGTTTCTAAGACCATTCAGTAGAACATTATCTCCATATACTTATTAAAAGTTATCTTTTGGGGTGCTTTTAGGGTTTTCTGGTTTTTCGTTTTAAAGATATTATAGCAGTTAATCGCCTGAATAATCAGCTGGAAATTTTACAAAATAATTGAGCATAAATTAATCAATTACATGCAAATTAAATATAAAACAGCACATTAAATATTAAAAACTTAATTAACATTATTAACATAATCTCAGGTAAGTTCTAAATTAATTTTTAATTTTACATTTTAAAGTGGCATGTTATAGCTTCAAGAATCCCATTTGAATTTGAATTAGGGATGCCCCACCCTGGCAAATGCATTTTTTGCCCATAGGATAACACGTCACTGTTTAACAAAATTATTTTTTGTATATTTTTATTGTTTTGTTTATAACATTAATACAGTATTGCAAATTTAAATTTGTTTATTAATAATTTTATACAATATAGATGTCTTACGTATTGTTATAAAATACGTAAGACTTCTATTCGCAAGAACTTTAATGATACATTAATACAAAATAACACAACTTTTATAATTACAATTAATTTAATTATAATGAAAATTTTAATTGCAAAGTTACCTTAATGCTATTTTAAATACGCATTTAACAATTTATTTTTATTACAACTGCCACATAAACACACACGGCACACTAAATATAGCATAATGGCACCCGTATTCGAATGTTTAAAGCTGTTATAAAATTTGATATTTTTTATTACAATCAGTAGAAGCACAAATAGCAAAATTCATATACGAAAATAAAAATTGTTCTACGCTTGTCATTAAAAACAAAACACAGCTAAATACAACAGCAGTCGACAATAGGAAGAACAATAACTTCATATAATTCTTCACAAGTATTTTTTGCATACATCAATTTTATAGACAATTTTTAAATATTATTCCTTACTTTTTCAATTATTAACCAACTCGAAAAGCAAGTTTTAAAGGGTCAAAATAAATATGTTTACGACCAATTGTAATGTTTCTAAGACCATTCAGTAGAACATTATCTCCATATACTTATTAAAAGTTATCTTTTGGGGTGCTTTTAGGGTTTTCTGGTTTTTCGTTTTAAAGATATTATAGCAGTTAATCGCCTGAATAATCAGCTGGAAATTTTACAAAATAATTGAGCATAAATTAATCAATTACATGCAAATTAAATATAAAACAGCACATTAAATATTAAAAACTTAATTAACATTATTAACATAATCTCAGGTAAGTTCTAAATTAATTTTTAATTTTACATTTTAAAGTGGCATGTTATAGCTTCAAGAATCCCATTTGAATTTGAATTAGGGATGCCCCACCCTGGCAAATGCATTTTTTGCCCATAGGATAACACGTCACTGTTTAACAAAATTATTTTTTGTATATTTTTATTGTTTTGTTTATAACATTAATACAGTATTGCAAATTTAAATTTGTTTATTAATAATTTTATACAATATAGATGTCTTACGTATTGTTATAAAATACGTAAGACTTCTATTCGCAAGAACTTTAATGATACATTAATACAAAATAACACAACTTTTATAATTACAATTAATTTAATTATAATGAAAATTTTAATTGCAAAGTTACCTTAATGCTATTTTAAATACGCATTTAACAATTTATTTTTATTACAACTGCCACATAAACACACACGGCACACTAAATATAGCATAATGGCACCCGTATTCGAATGTTTAAAGCTGTTATAAAATTTGATATTTTTTATTACAATCAGTAGAAGCACAAATAGCAAAATTCATATACGAAAATAAAAATTGTTCTACGCTTGTCATTAAAAACAAAACACAGCTAAATACAACAGCAGTCGACAATAGGAAGAACAATAACTTCATATAATTCTTCACAAGTATTTTTTGCATACATCAATTTTATAGACAATTTTTAAATATTATTCCTTACTTTTTCAATTATTAACCAACTCGAAAAGCAAGTTTTAAAGGGTCAAAATAAATATGTTTACGACCAATTGTAATGTTTCTAAGACCATTCAGTAGAACATTATCTCCATATACTTATTAAAAGTTATCTTTTGGGGTGCTTTTAGGGTTTTCTGGTTTTTCGTTTTAAAGATATTATAGCAGTTAATCGCCTGAATAATCAGCTGGAAATTTTACAAAATAATTGAGCATAAATTAATCAATTACATGCAAATTAAATATAAAACAGCACATTAAATATTAAAAACTTAATTAACATTATTAACATAATCTCAGGTAAGTTCTAAATTAATTTTTAATTTTACATTTTAAAGTGGCATGTTATAGCTTCAAGAATCCCATTTGAATTTGAATTAGGGATGCCCCACCCTGGCAAATGCATTTTTTGCCCATAGGATAACACGTCACTGTTTAACAAAATTATTTTTTGTATATTTTTATTGTTTTGTTTATAACATTAATACAGTATTGCAAATTTAAATTTGTTTATTAATAATTTTATACAATATAGATGTCTTACGTATTGTTATAAAATACGTAAGACTTCTATTCGCAAGAACTTTAATGATACATTAATACAAAATAACACAACTTTTATAATTACAATTAATTTAATTATAATGAAAATTTTAATTGCAAAGTTACCTTAATGCTATTTTAAATACGCATTTAACAATTTATTTTTATTACAACTGCCACATAAACACACACGGCACACTAAATATAGCATAATGGCACCCGTATTCGAATGTTTAAAGCTGTTATAAAATTTGATATTTTTTATTACAATCAGTAGAAGCACAAATAGCAAAATTCATATACGAAAATAAAAATTGTTCTACGCTTGTCATTAAAAACAAAACACAGCTAAATACAACAGCAGTCGACAATAGGAAGAACAATAACTTCATATAATTCTTCACAAGTATTTTTTGCATACATCAATTTTATAGACAATTTTTAAATATTATTCCTTACTTTTTCAATTATTAACCAACTCGAAAAGCAAGTTTTAAAGGGTCAAAATAAATATGTTTACGACCAATTGTAATGTTTCTAAGACCATTCAGTAGAACATTATCTCCATATACTTATTAAAAGTTATCTTTTGGGGTGCTTTTAGGGTTTTCTGGTTTTTCGTTTTAAAGATATTATAGCAGTTAATCGCCTGAATAATCAGCTGGAAATTTTACAAAATAATTGAGCATAAATTAATCAATTACATGCAAATTAAATATAAAACAGCACATTAAATATTAAAAACTTAATTAACATTATTAACATAATCTCAGGTAAGTTCTAAATTAATTTTTAATTTTACATTTTAAAGTGGCATGTTATAGCTTCAAGAATCCCATTTGAATTTGAATTAGGGATGCCCCACCCTGGCAAATGCATTTTTTGCCCATAGGATAACACGTCACTGTTTAACAAAATTATTTTTTGTATATTTTTATTGTTTTGTTTATAACATTAATACAGTATTGCAAATTTAAATTTGTTTATTAATAATTTTATACAATATAGATGTCTTACGTATTGTTATAAAATACGTAAGACTTCTATTCGCAAGAACTTTAATGATACATTAATACAAAATAACACAACTTTTATAATTACAATTAATTTAATTATAATGAAAATTTTAATTGCAAAGTTACCTTAATGCTATTTTAAATACGCATTTAACAATTTATTTTTATTACAACTGCCACATAAACACACACGGCACACTAAATATAGCATAATGGCACCCGTATTCGAATGTTTAAAGCTGTTATAAAATTTGATATTTTTTATTACAATCAGTAGAAGCACAAATAGCAAAATTCATATACGAAAATAAAAATTGTTCTACGCTTGTCATTAAAAACAAAACACAGCTAAATACAACAGCAGTCGACAATAGGAAGAACAATAACTTCATATAATTCTTCACAAGTATTTTTTGCATACATCAATTTTATAGACAATTTTTAAATATTATTCCTTACTTTTTCAATTATTAACCAACTCGAAAAGCAAGTTTTAAAGGGTCAAAATAAATATGTTTACGACCAATTGTAATGTTTCTAAGACCATTCAGTAGAACATTATCTCCATATACTTATTAAAAGTTATCTTTTGGGGTGCTTTTAGGGTTTTCTGGTTTTTCGTTTTAAAGATATTATAGCAGTTAATCGCCTGAATAATCAGCTGGAAATTTTACAAAATAATTGAGCATAAATTAATCAATTACATGCAAATTAAATATAAAACAGCACATTAAATATTAAAAACTTAATTAACATTATTAACATAATCTCAGGTAAGTTCTAAATTAATTTTTAATTTTACATTTTAAAGTGGCATGTTATAGCTTCAAGAATCCCATTTGAATTTGAATTAGGGATGCCCCACCCTGGCAAATGCATTTTTTGCCCATAGGATAACACGTCACTGTTTAACAAAATTNGTTAAAAGACGCGTCAACGATGTTCGAATTACGTAAAAATTGGAATTAAAAAAAATCAATTTTATTTCTGTTAATGAATTAATTTATAAATTTTGCTTCAATCATTTTCTTGTGTTCGCAATTTGATAAATAAATTACACAGGTCTACAAATATAAACTTTTTGTTTCCTTTCGAAACAAAACAAGCTGTTTCTTAATGATTGCGACTTGACGAATTCAAAAATGGTTATAAAAACCAGAATTGGCTCAAGTTTACAAGGTACAACAACGTTTAATAAATTGCATAATATACATCTGAATACATACACATAATGCAATTTTTCATTAGAGTTGGAACACAAAAACCATCAGAACACTTTTTGATACAATAAACCTAAATAAACAGTGGAAGCATAAGATACCCAGAACATCACTCGCGTGTATGACACTTATTTACAGACTTTTTTGAATCTGCAAGCGTTTCACATGTAATGTTCCAGCAGTAGTCTGCTAACATTCCCGGACTATATTTCCCCAAGTATCACTTTTCCATACAAGCAATGTATTGGTGAAAATGCTCCCCATGTTTGTCACTGACAGACCCGCAGTTTCCGGGGAAAAAGTCAATGTAAAAGGATGCAAAAAGAGCAATTTTGCATTTTCAATAACATGTTGAATCGCATCTTTTCATAAAACGACAGCGTGTTATTTATAATTTGTAATTTCTTGTTTGTAATTAGAAGCTTTGTGGTTTCCAAGAAAATTGTTTACCACTATCCTGAAAGCATTCCAAGCTTCTTTTTTTAGCACCTATTAATACGCTATCAAAGTGCATATTTTTGAGAAGCTTGCAAATCTATGGACCTATCCACTCTAACTTTTGCCTCACTAATGTTTGGAAATGTCTCTCTAAAAAACTAAATTCTGGGCCATTTCGATCCATAGTTTTGACAAAGTTTTTTTATAAGTCCTAATTTTATATGCAACGATGGTAGTATGATCGAACTGCGTTTTACTAACAGTTCAGAAATAACATTTTTTCATCCAGGTTCCAGGGATTTCCTTTATGGTCAGTCTCTCCTTTTGAAATGTGCTACTCGGTCTCTGCTATCTCTCTCACAGAGAAAACAACAGTACTTCGCATACCTCAGCTGAAGTCCAAGTAATAATGCTATAACTTTGAATTCACAACACATCTTCCATTTATGTTCTTGATAATTTATTTTTGCGAGAAGTTGCTTCATGCTTTTGTATGATTCTTTCGTGTACTTTTCATGGCCAATATGAATAGAAAGCTTTTGTTATACAACAGTAACAAAATAGCTTTAAGGCTCACCTTGCAGGAGTCAATGAAGAATCTCCATTCGCATTGTTTGTAGCATATATTGAGAGCTGTCATAATAATGATCGCTTTCTTTTCTTTCCACAGACATTCAAGAAAATGTACTCGAACGAAGAAATCGACTCAACTAATAAAGGAATTTGATGGAAAATTTTCCATGTGTCTTTGGAATAAAACACAATACTAGAGTTTACTACGCCACAAAGAAAATGTACTTTAATTAAGCTGTATAGGAATACATTTCAAGAACTACAAAAAATGGCAAATTTTCCAAAAATTTGACATATTTGGCTCGAAATCTTAAAAACAAGTTANGAAGCACCGAATATCGATAAATCGTCACGAAATTTTGGAACAAGTAAGCCAAGCGAACGGAGTAGATTTTTGAAGTAATTTTCATCGAGTTGTATGCAATTGCACAACGTGTCTGACAGTCCTGGAAGACATGCTGTAAATCGTCTTTTGACATCGTTTTGAGAACCGACTCTGACTTCTTCATAATTGCTGTCGATGAGCCAAAACACTGTCCTCGCAGCTTCAATTTCAGATGGGGAAACGGAACCAGGTCTGAGCTAGAAAATACGACATATATTTGATGTTCGATGGTTCGCTACACATTTCATGTACCCAAAATGTCTAAAGATGTTCGATCTGTGGAAAATGTAATGGTGACTTCCTTCTTCAACTACCGTAGAATAGTTTACCAAACATGAAACGTACTTGCATACAAAGCCGGTTTTGGACTGTTAGCCGCTTGCTTGCTAGATATTTGTCAACTCCTTCATTACTAACCGCGGGTAAATTCATAATCTAAACATAAGAGCCTATCGGAATTTTTTATGACAATTTCGTGTAGTTGGTAGGGATAAAAAATAGTCTATAAAGATATTTGATATATATTTACCTTAATTTTATTTAAATTATCATCATGTTACTGAACGTCGTTTAGTAAAATCGTTATAAAAAAGTTTTAATTGAAATAAATTTGAGCATTTGTAATTTTGAATAAAATTCATTTGTTTCCATGCAATTTTCTTCTTATAAGCATAAAATGAAACCGTAAAACCGAATTAACTCTATGGGAAATCCCTGTGAACTTTAAACTATCGACCCGAAAGTTTGGCCAGTATTTCACTGAAAAAAGAAAGGCTAAAGTTTAAAATTTGAGCTTTCTAAATTCAGTAGTTATTCTCTATCAGCATCTACAGTGCCGGATGAAGAAAATACAGGTATACCTCGACTTACGTCGTTTCGAGTTACGTCGTTCCCGATTATACGTCGTTTGTCAAAAAAGTACTGTATATGGAAAAATAAAAATCAAGTTTAAGTCATTTTATTCGACTTTAGGTCTGTCCGCCACAAATATTGAAGTCGTAATATCACTAGAAAAATGTTTAAAGCACATAAAATCATATTAAAATATATACAGTACATTCACAAGTATGTATTGTATCAATATTTACAGTACCTGCATTCGTAAATTTAGATTACTTTTTTCTGTACTATATTAAAAACTAAAATTTATTTGTTTGTAAGCTTAAAATAGATTCTTATTAACCATATATTATTAAAAATGCATTAATAAATAAAATACAGAAC
>NW_019384675.1:87885-93939 GCF_000671375.1 Centruroides sculpturatus
AAATTTAGCCCACACACTCGCTGCGATTGTCAGAAGTGCGATATTCCCCATTTTTATATATATATTTTTAATCCTTTACAATTTTAATTATTTAATTGCTCCTTCCTCTCTTCCTTGGCACGTTGTGAAATTTCTGATAGTCGGATAATAAACCGTTTTATTGTAATTTGTCTTTTTAAATTATTTTGAGTCGATATTAAAATTTGGAAAAGGGGGATTTCTAGATCGGTAAAATAGGCAAATTTCCTCCTACAACTTCGGTCGTTGTTCGGGGTACAGTTAAGGTTTTAACAAAGTTCGAGCGAATACATAATTAGCAAAAAAAAAAAAAGTTGAAACAAAGTGATTAAACAAAAATTATTACAAATATCGTAAATAACAGTTTACAAATGCATATATAGAGATATTTTTTGAAGGGGGAAATGATCTTCACAATTTGAAACCGATGGAAATCACGATGCTCGTATACACTCGCGCCATCTATCGTAGGATAAATGTACTATGCCAGAAACCTCGGGGGTGTACTAAAAAACTTCCCAAAGTTTCATGGCAACGGCGTGGTAATGCATGAAGGACAGACAGACAGACATACATTCATTTTTATATATATAGATTATATTAATATCAAAAATTGATAAAGTCCCAAGGAGTTAAAAGACGCGTCAACGATGTTCGAATTACGTAAAAATTGGAATTAAAAAAAATCAATTTTATTTCTGTTAATGAATTAATTTATAAATTTTGCTTCAATCATTTTCTTGTGTTCGCAATTTGATAAATAAATTACACAGGTCTACAAATATAAACTTTTTGTTTCCTTTCGAAACAAAACAAGCTGTTTCTTAATGATTGCGACTTGACGAATTCAAAAATGGTTATAAAAACCAGAATTGACTCAAGTTTACAAGGTACAACAACGTTTAATAAATTGCATAATATACATCTGAATACATACACATAATGCAATTTTTCATTAGAGTTGGAACACAAAAACCATCAGAACACTTTTTGATACAATAAACCTAAATAAACAGTGGAAGCATAAGATACCCAGAACATCACTCGCGTGTATGACACTTATTTACAGACTTTTTTGAATCTGCAAGCGTTTCACATGTAATGTTCCAGCAGTAGTCTGCTAACATTCCCGGACTATATTTCCCCAAGTATCACTTTTCCATACAAGCAATGTATTGGTGAAAATGCTCCCCATGTTTGTCACTGACAGACCCGCAGTTTCCGGGGAAAAAGTCAATGTAAAAGGATGCAAAAAGAGCAATTTTGCATTTTCAATAACATGTTGAATCGCATCTTTTCATAAAACGACAGCGTGTTATTTATAATTTGTAATTTCTTGTTTGTAATTAGAAGCTTTGTGGTTTCCAAGAAAATTGTTTACCACTATCCTGAAAGCATTCCAAGCTTCTTTTTTTAGCACCTATTAATACGCTATCAAAGTGCATATTTTTGAGAAGCTTGCAAATCTATGGACCTATCCACTCTAACTTTTGCCTCACTAATGTTTGGAAATGTCTCTCTAAAAAACTAAATTCTGGGCCATTTCGATCCATAGTTTTGACAAAGTTTTTCCATAAGTCCTAATTTTATATGCAACGATGGTAGTATGATCGAACTGCGTTTTACTAACAGTTCAGAAATAACATTTTTTGATCCAGGTTCCAGGGATTTCCTTTATGGTCAGTCTCTCCTTTTGAAATGTGCTACTCGATCTCTGCTATCTCTCTCACAGAGAAAACAACAGTATTTCGCATACCCCAGCTGAAGTCTAAGTAATAATGCTTTAACTTTGAACACCTTCCATTTATGTTCTTGATAATGTACTTTTGCAAGAAGTTGCTTCATGCTTTTGTATGATTCTTTCATATACTTTTTATTGCCAATATGAATAGAAAGCTTTTGTTACACGACAGTAACAAAATAGCTTTAAGGCTTACCTTGGAGGAGTCAATGAGGAATCTTTATTCGTATTGTTTGTAGCATATATTGAGAGCTGTCATAATAATGATCGCTTTCTTTTCTTTCCACAGACATTCAAGAAAATGTACTCGAACGAAGAAATCGACTCAACTAATAAAGGAATTTGATGGAAAATTTTCCATGTGTCTTTGGAATAAAACACAATACTAGAGTTTACTACGCCACAAAGAAAATGTACTTTAATTAAGCTGTATAGGAATACATTTCAAGAACTACAAAAAATGGCAAATTTTCCAAAAATTTGACATATTTGGCTCGAAATCTTAAAAACAAGTTAACGTTTTTACTGTCATATTTATATTCTCAGCACCCTTGAATTAATAATACTCAGCTACTTTGGTTTCTGAAGCTTTTTGGCTGCTGACCAGTGTTATCTTCTGCATTTACATGGTGCAGAATGTCCACCGTGGAGAGGTAAAAGCTCAACACATCTAGAATGAGGTTTATAATTCGTCATAAATGCAAAACTAAATTATTCTCAAGAGGAATGTGTAGTCATTAAATAAATCTCATTATCTTTAGTATATTTCGGAGGCGTGACTCGCTTCCTAGTGTTTATCATATATAAGCTTTTATCTGTAAAATTCGGGCACCTTAATTTAACAAAATTTCAGTTTTATTCATAGATTAGAAAGTGTCACTCAGTAAATTTAACAAGGTAGATTAAAAAGGGGTTACTATTCATTTTTCGGTTGGAAGGATCGTCACAAAATTGAAATTTTTATTCATTTTTATACTGACACGAAACACGAGAATATTTCTTTTTTGAATACATATTACTGTTAACACGAATGTATATGCAAGAAATGATCCGCGAAAATACGTCTCTTCAGCTACGAAGAAGCGCAAAAATCACGAAATTCGGCGAAAAATCCGAACGTTTTTCATCACTGGCAGTGATTTTATCGGTAACTTCAGACTGGAACTTTATAAATTTAGGTATTTTTGAACATTGTTAAGCAGAATATCACAATTAGTGGCAATGATTTTCCGACAAAGCTGCATTTAGATAACAATTGATCGGTTTGGTCACAGAGGCGACCAATGGGGTCTTTCTACTTATTTTAGAAGATACTTTTCACCCTTTCTATTGTAAATTTTCGTTCAGTCCAAATTCAATGGAATTGTAAAAGCAAAGTGAGAATTAATAAATAAATGAAATTGTTATTCCCCGCTATGGTTTATATACATATTACAGTAGATCGTCGTTTATCCGAATCAATTGAGGACTTGTTCGAATAACTTATTTTTCNTACAAAAAAAAAAACAATTTTCCTTCGAACGACACGAGATATTCAAAATTACTATAGGTGTTTGAGGGGCGGAAAAATCCGCAACTCTGATTTCTGTATATGTAGTCAGTTAGTGAGGCTATGTACACAGCCTAAAGGATTATTAATTTGATGGGTTAATCAATTTGACACTTCCCGTTCGACTTTGAAACTTTCACTCATATCTCACGCCATGATATTTTCTTTTCTGGCTGCTAAGAATTTTTCTTTATGTCTTCATTACTTACGACGCGAAAATTTTGCTTTCCAAGGAATGCTACATTTATTTCCGAATTTTCTCGTGTCAGAGTCAGAGCTGGATTTTTCCGATTGACATTCTGAACTTTCCTATCCGTGACAATTTGAAACAATTGTAGACCTATTAATTCGCACTGTCTTAATCTCGAGAACGGAGTTAGATGAAATGCGAGACCAGATATGGAAACTTTAGGGACAGGAGGCCCCAATTAACTATATATGAACTTTCGATGCAAACCGCAAGTCAAGTTATTTCAATTCAAAAGCAGTTAAAAAATATTCTGCNTTGTAAATTTTCGTTCAGTCCAAATTCAATGGAATTGTAAAAGCAAAGTGAGAATTAATAAATAAATGAAATTGTTATTCCCCGCTATGGTTTATATACATATTACAATAGATCGTCGTTTATCCGAATCAATTGAGGACTGGGGTTGTTCGGATAACTTATTTTTCGAATAACCGATTATGTGCGAAAAAATATCCCATAATGAAATTTTTCTCTGTTGCGTGTCGCTTTGCGTTGAATTTTCGTCGATGTTAAGCCTAATGTAAACTTTTTAAAATAATAATCGTGGCTGTTGTATCGTTAAAAATTATTTTTTTTTATTTTGTACAAACAAAATAAATATATTGAAAAATATAAAAACAAAAAATTATACTTTAGAAGTTAATCTAGTATCAAAAACGTTCGATTCGACACACATTCCTCAGAAAAACACCACACAAAGTGCCAGTGCTGCCAGCTAAAACATACACACCAACAAAAAAATATTGGAGTAGCCCAAGATATAGCCAAAGATTGCAACGCCACAGCACTAGCGAAAATTTAAATTTGCTGACTGGAATGCTTTCGGATAACCGACGTTTCGGATAAACGACGCTCTACTGTATTATACCGGATAAAAGAACGAAATTATTTTCACAATGATATATAAACAAGGTATTAGAGATGAACCTGCAAATTATAGACCAATAGCTTTACTATCTGGTCTACGTAAAGTATTTACTGGAGTATTAGCTGACAAATTTAATTACTGGACTGCCTCAAATAATTATAGAAACCCTACGAATATGCTTTTGTGGAGAATAGAGGTACTCAAACAGCACTTTTTGTGTTATTGTCAATTGCTTAAGAAAAGGCAAAAAGTTTTCGCTCTGTTTTTGGACTTGGAAACGGCCTATGACTCAATTATTATAATGAATTTACAGAAAAAAACTGAAAAATATGAAGTATGTAATCTCTTGATAGAAATAATAGGCATTCTATTTGGAACATATAAGACTATTACTAAACAAGACAACAATTGCTGGCACCTTTTGAAACTTATAGAGGATTATTACAAGGATTATACCATATCTATTCAATTTTTACTGATTTGATTTAAATAGATGTTTTGTAAGGGAAGAAGATGGATTTAAAATCGACAACTAAACGATATACTCGATTACTTATGCAGATGACATTGTTTTAATTGCACCGACCGCAGCTGCACTTCGCAAGAAAATACAACAGATATCGGAATACTTCGAAGATCTAAAAGTTAAAATTAACCCCAAAAATCAGTGATAATGGTATTTAGAAATGGTAGTAATTTACCTAAAAAACACATGTCTTTCTATAACAAAAGAGAAGAAGTGAAAATAGTTAATGAAGTCAAATTCTTGGGGGTAATATTTACTCCTAATTTATCATATGATAAACATTATAAAAGATCAATAAATAAGGCAAACAATTTTATAAATAATCTAATCATACTATTTTATAAGGCCAAAATGAAGAATCTATAAATACATATCCAGCTCTTGTATACACTTATTATGAATTCGCTGGGTTATGCCTCGCCAATTTGGAATATAGGTAAATTCAATAAATTCGAAAAAGTACAAAACAAAACCTGTTTTGTACTTTTTCGTATTCGTAGAATTTTCCAATTAGAATATAATATTCCAGGAAGCTCTCCAAGACTGGAATTGAATAGATATAATAATAATAATAACTCTCCCGTGGTCACCACCTGGTCGTGGTGGGAGAGCCCAGTAATTTTACTGAACCATAGAGCAATGCAGGCTGGAGCACCAACTCCTGGTAGGGACACCCATGCCAGTAAGGTCTATGGGGAGAAATGAAGCTAAGAGTGACCACACACCCATATTCTGTGGAGATAATTATTATGGTAGTAACCAGATCAAAGTGTGATACCGGCTCGGACGTCGCCCGGGTTAACAAGGTCCGCGTTCGTGGGTTAGGCAGAGGCTCACGTTCGAAAAATCGGCTCCAGTCTCCCTTGGTTACCGGTGGCGAAAGCAGCACTGGCCTAAGTATGACTACTGCAATGCCGTCAACAGATGTGAGGAACCAACCTAGCCTTGGTGTTTTTGTGGCAATGCATCCACAGACCACAAAGGCTGGAAAATCACGCCAACGGATGAAATGGACATCAGAAAAAAACGAGTTTATCATCCGTACTTACTACGCAATCACAAAACTCGAAACAAACATGACAGCATACAGACAACAACTACACCA
>NW_019384675.1:93976-126710 GCF_000671375.1 Centruroides sculpturatus
GCGTTGAATTTTCGTCGATGTTAAGCCTAATGTAAACTTTTTAAAATAATAATCGTGGCTGTTGTATCGTTAAAAATTATTTTTTTTTATTTTGTACAAACAAAATAAATATATTGAAAAATATAAAAAAAAAAAATTATACTTTAGAAGTTAATCTAGTATCAAAAACGTTCGATTCGACACACATTCCTCAGAAAAACACCACACAAAGTGCCAGTGCTGCCAGCTAAAACATACACACCAACAAAAAAATATTGGAGTAGCCCAAGATATAGCCAAAGATTGCAGCGCCACAGCACTAGCGAAAATTTAAATTTGCCGACTGGAATGCTTTCGGATAACCGACGTTTCGGATAAACGACGCTCTACTGTATTATACCGGATAAAAGAACGAAATTATTTTTACAGTGATATATAAACAAGGTATTAGAGATGAACCTGCAAATTATAGACCAATAGCTTTACTATGTGGCTTTCGCAAAATATTCACGTCAATCTTAGCTGACAAATTTAATTTCTGGACTGCCTCAAATAATTATAGAAACCCTACGAATATGCTTTTGTGGAGAATAGAGGTACTCAAACAGCACTTTTTGTATTATTGTCAATTGCTTAAGAAAAGACAAAAAGTTTCGCTCTGTTTTTGGACTTGGAAACGGCCTATGACTCAATTAGTATAATGAATTTACAGAAAAAACTGAAAAAATATGAAGTATGTAATTTCTTGATAAAAATAATAGGCATTCTATTTGGAACATATAAGACTATTACTAAACAAGACAACAATTGCTGGCACCTTTTGAAACTTATAGAGGATTATTACAAGGATTATACCATATCTATTCAATTTTTACTTATTTGATTTAAATAGATGTTTTGTAAGGGAAGAGGATGGATTTAAAATCGACAACTAAACGATACACTCGATTACTTATGCAGATAACATTGTTTTAATTGCACCGACCGCAGCTGCACTTCGCAAGAAAATACAACAGATATCGGAATACTTACAAGATCTAAAAGTTAAAATTAACCCCAAAAATCAGTGATAATGATATTTAGAAATGGTAGTAATTTACCTAAAAAACACGTCTTTCTATAACAAAAGAGAAGAAGTGAAAATAGTTAATGAAGTCAAATTCTTGGGGGTAATATTTACTCCTAATTTATCATATGATAAACATTATAAAAGATCAATAAATAAGGCAAACAATTTTATAAATAATCTAATCATACTATTTTATAAGGCCAAAATGAAGAATCTATAAATACATATCCAGCTCTTGTATACACTTATTATGAATTCGCTGGGTTATGCCTCGCCAATTTGGAATATAGGTAAATTCAATAAATTCGNAGCTGATCTTGGAATAATCCATACTGTACAGGACGAATATTGATTATTTTTTGCAACATTGATAACTATGTCTAGAGAAAGATAAACAAGCTGTTCACAAGACTGCCGCAGCATGTGCACGTCATGAATTTTATCACACTATATTTTGTCTGGTAGTATTAGAAACCATAAAATGTCACAGGTTCTCTAACAATGGTGTAGGAAAACAAAGTTAATGACTACTATTAACCTTTTTCTAGTTCAATGTATGTAGATTATACTAAGTAATATTAGTTAATGGTGATGTCCCTTCCATTAACTATCAGAATTNAATTCTAGTACAGTCAACCCCCTATAACGTGGTAGATATGTTCCACTTTATAAGAATTTCGCGTTGTAGGAATCCTTAAATACATGAGCCAATCACAGCCCGGCACGTGTGTAATTTACGGACGACGGCTATTTGAAAGGTTTTCTTCCATAAAATTAATCGATTCTAGACTAATTTGACTCAACATTTCCAAAACACGTGTAATTTTTTGGGAATAATCCGTATAAACTATGCTATAAACAAAATGTTATAAAATTACTTACCGATTGTGCATCGTTCGACGACGCCATTTCTTAATTAAGGTTGTTTTCGTCGCGGAGCAGAGCACCGAACGGCGGACGCGTTTTCTGATATGTTATTTTTCTGAAAATTCGTTGAACTTTGGTGACATAATTTATAGAAATAATTTTTATCGCCGTTGAATAAGAAATGTTTTTTTCACAAGAAATGTATAAAATAACAGTACTGTATTAGACTTACAGTACGTAATTTATATACTGTACAGACGATAGTAAACTCAACTTACCCGCCTAATCTCTCCATAGTGTGTAAGTAGTTCGGCTGCTCGTCCACTATTGGTCCAGATTCAACCAATCCTCCCGTGACACGAGTCGGCGATGACGTTTTATCGCATTTTACGAGTCTCTTTTAGCGTCTTTATACGAATACGGTCGCAATTTTTTCGCCGCGATATACGAATCCGCATTATATGAACCCGCGCTATAGGGGTCTACTGTATTTTTATATTTTACTGTATATGTACTTATTGTTGTGGTCAGACTTTGTTTGAAGTTCATTGAGCTGCAATCTGAAATAATTGTAGACCTATAAATTCTCACTGTCATCTGCCTGTATGTTCGTCTGTCTGTGTCTGTCTGTCAGTTTTTCCTTATTCTCGATAACTGAGTTATTGTTCTATGAATTATTTGCCAGCAATAGAATAATTACATTTCTCTTTATAAATGTGACACGGAAGTAGTATAAATTTAAAATTTTGGAGTTTTCCTCTGTCATTATGTACTGTACCTGTATAAATTTTATGCGAAAAATTTGAAAAATTTTTACTTTTTGTATCTAATAATTACTAAAGCCACACCATTTCTCAAGTTAATGGTGTGGCTTTTAATAATGTGTAATGCGATTTTTATCCATTTTTCCGTTAAGCAAATAGATTGAGTGAATGCATAAAGATCACTTATCTATAATTATGGCCAAGTGATATAATAGTTTGCTGTACAAATGCATTAGTCTTTAATACATTTGAATATTAAACCTATAAGGAAAGTAATTAATGCTCACTTTCTGCTGTATAATTGGTGCAATTAGTTATTATATCTAATTTATAACAGTCAATGTTTTCATTTATGTAAATTTTGTAATAATTACTTTACTTCCATTAGAAAATGCAAATCATAAGAGAGAAAAATGTCGAAAATATGCGAGAACTTACACTGCGAAAAACGAACAATAAATTAAAATAAAACGATTAAAAATTATTGTGACATGGTCAAAATGCCGGGTTGCAATTTGTAATCATAATTTTAATTGATTTTATTTACAATATATGCTCTCCATCTCAGTAGTCTGTCATTCCTGTACCTCATACCTATTCCAAGAATGACAGAGTTGTGCCAGTTACCTATGTTACTCCGTTCTGGGGAAAGTATTCAATTGAAATCCTCTGACTCCCTGTCAATACAAGAAGTTCGTATATACCTCCTTCCTATAAGATTTTCATATCTGGTCTCGATCTCTATCTAACACAATTCTTGAATTTAGACGCTTAAAGTTTTCTTAAAACACCTTATCTATAAACTTGCAATTTTTGAGGATATACTTCCACGTAATTTATGGGCATTTTGAAGAGAACTTAGTCAAAAAGTCAAATCAAAATATCTGGTGAAAATAAAAATATTTTGTTCTGACTTTTGACCGCGAAGTACGAATTTTGACCAAAACCAATAAACAGTAGGCCCTATCTCTATTTCTCTCGTGCATAATGTCTTCGATTGTGTCGTAAAAACATGCATAATCTTCGAAGACGTTCGAAACAACAGGTATACTAAAAATTGTAAGCCACTGTACTTTTTATAGAATGTCGGAGTAGCGATTTTAAGGCATTCAGGAGACATGCAAAGGGCTACAATTGTGACAAATTAATGTTTGGGCTTTCCAAAATAGAGAAGCCATTACTTTAGAATAAATGAAAGTTCTCGACATCTTTAAATTTCATTTATTACAAAATCAGGATATTTTAAATTTCTAATTGGAATATTTCAAACCGGTTGATATCTTTACGTAAAGCGTAATGTATTTATCGGAATCGTATTACGTAACGCGTTGTTGGAAATATATTCTAACAATACGTAACGAATTGTTAGAGTATATTGTTCTTTTTTATATTGTTAGGAGGACATAATGAAGCAGAAAATTTTCATTCTTTCTTTGAAATTTCCCAAGGGAATGGACCATTATATATTAATTTAAATGTAAAATCGTTAATAAGTAAGTACTATATAGGGTTTTTCATTTAAAACCATCTCGTTAAATAAAAATTTTCGGTACATTTAACTCAAACCTATCTTTCTCAGAGACGTACCGAACTGTTTTGGCGCCCGAAGCAAATATCGTACTCGACGCCATAGTTGGAATTCAGTTATAAAAAAAATTCTACGGGTTCATTCTGGCAATACCAAGGTCGACGCTCACGGCGAAGACAGAAGACACCGACGGGTGAAGGAAAACACTCTCTGTGTCTCACTTCTTCAACGCTGCTCGTGACAAAGACAAAAGTCACCGAAGGGAGACGAAGAGAGCTCTCTGTGTCTCACTTCTTCAACGCCGCTCGTGACGAAGACAAAAGTCACCGAAGGGAGACGAAGAGAGCTCTCTGTGTCTCACTTCTTCAACGCCGCTCGTGACGAAGACAAAAGTCACCGAAGGGAGACGAAGAGAGCTCTCTGTGTCTCACTTCTTCAACGCCGCTCGTGACGAAGACAAAAGTCACCGAAGGGAGACGAAGAGAGCTCTCTGTGTCTCACTTCTTCAACGCCGCTCGTGACGAAGACAAAAGTCACCGAAGGGAGACGAAGAGAGCTCTCTGTGTCTCACTTCTTCAACGCCGCTCGTGACGAAGACAAAAGTCACCGAAGGGAGACGAAGAGAGCTCTCTGTGTCTCACTTCTTCAACGCCGCTCGTGACGAAGACAAAAGTCACCGAAGGGAGACGAAGAGAGCTCTCTGTGTCTCACTTCTTCAACGCCGCTCGTGACGAAGACAAAAGTCACCGAAGGGAGACGAAGAGAGCTCTCTGTGTCTCACTTCTTCAACGCCGCTCGTGACNTGTGGAGTTTCATTTTTTCTAACTCTTGGTGGAACTCTAAAGCAGCCACCTCCACGTGGTGAGTTCTGGGTTGTCATTCGTCTGGAAATGACGAAGGGCAAGCGAAGAGCTGCGTGTTTCCATTACATTGAATGTTATAATAAGAAATTAAAATATGCCAATTGAAGCAGAAATTACAAAAGTAATCAGAATTAGGAGAATTAAGTATTTAACTTTGGTATAAATTGCTTTAATTTTTGTCTAAGTATTAATTCCTTCGTTTCAATCGTGATTTTACCTAATGCTGCAGATCACGTTTCGTTAAAGCCAAGTGTATTTTTCTATGGAAATTGTAATAAAATTAAAAATGTAGTTCCTTTAAAACTGCAAAACTCTCCTAAATTCTATAAAAATGATGTAAAAAATTTTACATGATATTTTCAATTTTTTTAAATTTTGTTTCACTAATGTACACTTAATAAGCTACATATTTCACAACTTTTACACCATTTCTTGTTGTCCTTTGCAATACAATCTAAAATAAACAAAGTTAAACGTATACTAATTGTTTCAAGACGATAATTCTATCATTATGAGTAGGTAGGCCTGCTTTTTATAACACTTTATAAATTACTAGCTTGTTGTTAATCGTAAATTTCAAAAATGTATGTAGTAAAACCCATTTTAAGAACTTTATCAAAATGCCCACAAACTACGTGGGAAGTATGTTTTCGTAAATAGCAATTTTGTACAAAAATTACTAGAATAAGCTTTGTTTATTTGGTTACAGCAGGACTTTTACGGAAACTGACTCCTATTTAGGTGTAACAAACGTAAAGAAAGCCCCGAAAACTCAATGTAGCCAGCCCTTTGGCAATGCGCGAACCCACGACCAACTACACAGCGTTTGGTGGTTTTGGTGTGAGCTTGGCGGAATCCACGATAGATATTAAAAAAGACCCATAGAACGGAGTGTTAAAAAAATAATAATAATATCTCTCCCGTGGTCACCATTTGATCGTGGTGGGATAGTGCAGTAATTTTACTGATCCATAGAGCAATGCACGCTGAAGCACAAGACACCCATGCAAGAAAGGTCTAAGGGGAGAAATGAAACTAAAAGTGACCACTCCCACATTTTGTGGACATAATTACTATGGTATTGATAGTAACCAGGTTTAAGTGTGATATCGACTCGGACGTACCCTGGGTAAATAAGGTCCGCGTTCGTGGGTTAGGCAGAGACTCATGTTCGAAATATAGGCTATAGTCTCTCTCGGTTACCGGTGGCGAAAGCGGCGCCGGCCCAATCATGGCTACTGCAATGCCCTCAACAGATTTCAGGAATCAACCTAGCCTTGGTGTTTCTGTGGTAATGCATCTACCACAAATGCTGGAAAACCACGCCAATAAATGAAATGGACGATGGAAATGAACGAGTTTATCATCCGTACTTACTACACCATCACAAAACTCGAAACAAACATGACAGCATACAGACAACAACTACACCACAGATTCACACAACAATATCCTCACCTCACTGTCACTGAACAAAGGGTTGTTGATCAAAAACGAACAATTATACAAAACAATCTTATCCCACAAACAATGCTTCAACTTATCAAACAAAAGGTTGCTGATCAAATACATCAACAGACAAAAAGATTTAACATTAATGAAGATCACCTAACCTGTCCGGATATTCCAGCAACAAGCACTGTTTATAGCACACACATACACACACACACAAACCAACTACCACTAATTATACTACGGACACTCCCTCGTCCACTACTGATAACAAAAACATAGCTTTAGTTAATACGCAGTCAATGTTATTTCAGGAAACACTCACTAAATATACAGGAACAGATCCCACACAAAGACTACGTATACCAACAGGAACAGATCCCACACAAAGAGTACGTATACCAAAATGCAGCACGTCTAAAGTAGTAGGAAAAACACTAGATTATGTAAACACTCAGTTACTATCACACTACAACCATTTAATTTCTACACTCTCAGACATTCATACATTAGTTTATGCAGTCACTGTAGTAACACTCCATGAACTGAGAATACAATCGCAGACAGATACACACAAAACACAATTCTATCATAAGCCCGCCTGAAAAAGAAAAATAGAAACACAAATAAATGGCATTACACTGCAAATAGAAAGGCTGACACAGTATGCTAAAAACAACTTAATACCCAAATTAATTAAACAAAAACAAAAAGTGTAAGTGTGTTTCCTTAGTAAGGAAATACACTTACACTTTCCTTAGTAAGGAAATACACTTACACTTTCCTTAGTAAGGAAATACACTTACAAGAATTTCCTTAGTGCCACAGTATTTCTTTAGTAAGGGTTGCCCATTCGCATTCTTGATAGCAATGGAATTACGACGCGTGTACGTCTCAAGGAGTTTAGCGTCGAGGGCACGGTACTAGTCAAGAAAATGTACCTGGATAGCAAGTATGACAACCGGTGTGAAGGACTCGCCATAGTAGAAAAGCGGGAACGAGAGTGGGACTACCGGAAAAAGTTGGAGGGCGGTAGAACGAAATGGGTCTATGTCAAATAATATCGCATTCAATGTCCTATATTACGTGTATTTCCATTGTTTATCAGCGTCATTCTAAATTATTATAATTTTTCTTTTAAACTCTATATATAGTCTTTAATTTAGGTTTGTTCAGAAAGTAAAAATTTAAACTCTACTTTTGTTTTTTTTTTGTTTACAAGACAAAAATTTACTATTACAGAGCTTAAATGTTATAATGGAGATTTTCTGTATTTGCAGGAGTATTTTATTTTTCCGGCTGTTATGTATATCTAACAAGGGAAAGTATTGAAATTGCGTCAAATTTGCAAATCTTCACGTTTTCAGATTTCCTAAATGCAAAATTTCCAAAAAATATTATAGATATGCGTGTGTCTGCATGTTCCATAAGAGTCTGTTTCGTTTAATAGATTACAATGGCGTAAACATTAAGAAAGATTTTAATTGAAAATAGCACTTAAATTTTTATTATAAAACTCATCTCTATGCTTATTATTAAGCTGTTTGTCATTACTTAAAAATTCATAATATAACAATTACTTTTTAAAGAAAATCTCATAGCAAATAGTGCTACACACAACTTCACTTTTATGCTACTATGTTCTGGTGTTTTTCGCCGAAAAAATTACATAACTCTTTGCTTAATTTTTTATTAAAAACAAACTTAATTTACAATAGAATGAAATGCTAGCTACATTGTATCTGTAAAATGAAAATACAGCAATAAATTTTTGTTACATATTGCTTTTATTCCCGTTCACAAATTGTTTACAGTCGACCCCCCCCTATAACACTGTTTTTCCGTTTTATATGAATTCCATGATGTACGAGTCACTTAGATTTTACAAATACGTGTGCTGGGCTGTGAACGGCTCATGTATTTGTAAAATCTAAGTGACTCGTACAACATGGAATTCATATAAAACAGAATTATCAACAGTGTTATACGGGGATCGACCGTATTTTAAAACAGACTACATTACGTACACGGCTTATGTAAAGAATACATCTGCAGGAATTAGATGTAATATTTTGTTTTCTATAATTTCTGTAGACAATATTCTCAGACGTCTCTACGTGATTTATTTCATGTTAAATTATTCGAAGCTAATACACTAAAATACGATTTTTTTAATCAAACAAGATATTGATTGTTTTATTAACACTTAATATTTTAACAACAAAACGCCTATACATTTTACTAATGACCTGAACTATAAAAAACAATTCTCTCATATTTATCAAATTATATTTAATAACTGATATTCCAGTACTACGTGCCTTCGCTCGTTCTATTTTATATCACTGTTATCTATGTATTTTCTCTTATCTATTACTCGTGTTAAAACGTACAAACGTAGTAGATGAGATGTAGACTCTAATAAACAAATAAAAGTAAAATTGTTGTTTACTATTACAGAAAGTAACTTTTAAAATAACAGCCTTAAGCCCATAATCCGAGATATCTCGGGAACGTTACATAACGTTACGAAAAACGCGGGCGTTTGGGCCCCCCAAATTTTTTTTGAAATTTTGGAATAAATTTCCAAAATTTTTTCAGAATTTTTTGCCGGCGCGAAAAAATTTTATCGCGATTTTAATGAGCCTTTGATAAGGCTCGATTAAAGCTTAATTGTCTTTTAATGCTTTTTAATGGGAGTTTTTTATCAAAATTAATTAATCGTTCTAAAGTTGTGCACCGATTTTCCTTTGGTAAAGTTATTTAAAGCTGCTTTCTGATGTCAAAAACGACCTCCGATAGTTTTTTAATTTTTTTAATTAATAGATTTTATTATATATATGTTTAATTAATTAGGGGGGTCGGAAATCGCAATAAAAATTATAATTTTTTAAAAATATTTAAAAATATACGTGTCGCTTATAGTTACCCTACTTTAAATCCTTCTCCTCCCGAGAGGTCTATGAGAATGTTCTGGGAAATATGACACCAGCTGTGTTCAAGGTCATCCAGCTGTGTAAACAATGACTCATCGGTATTATATTTCACAGAAAGACAAGACAAAGGAAAATAAAATTTGAAGCTTTTTCTTCAAAATAAACGCATTTCTTTCGTTTTTTTCAGTTTTAAGTATTTTTTACGTTTAATTAAATTAATGATTATAAAATATCAAAAATCTCAATGTCCTTAAGGGGGTAATTTTTGTAGATGAATCAATGAACATTTTAGTTTGGGATTAAAGAGTGCTTAACGAATCCTAAATGCTTTCATATTTTTATAATAAACGTTTGAATCAGCTGAATATAAAATAGAAAAAATACAAAAAACACGAGGAAAAACGAAACCGTCAAAATTGTTTAAAAAATAATAGGCATTTGTAGAAAAGAAAGTAAATATTTTATGTATTAATGCTACAGCTGTTACGTAATTAAGTCGTCAACTTTTCTTTGATTCTTCGTCTCTGTTATGTTCCGCGGTAATTTTCGATTTTTAAACGTAACGATCGAATGAAATTTCTTAATTATCACAAAGTAACGCGTAACGCGAGAAATGGTAAAAGCGGCTTCTTTTTCTGATACAGAAAGACGAATTGTACGTGGAAGTGCTATACACCATCAAACACAAGATAGGGGCCAACGGCGGCGATTATTCCGTCTACGCGGAGGATCTATACGATTACGCTCAAAAGGCTTTCTGCGTGTCCCAGGAGACGCACAAACGTCTATTTGCCATCGCTCAGGAAGAACAGGTAAGCTTCTAATACCTTTCTTTCCCATTAAACTAAATAAATACTGCCATAAACCCCGGTCTCTCTTAGTTTCTATCGATAAATAACCGGAAAAAGTCTCTTTCTGCCACCGGCTTACTCGCCTCGGACCAACTTACTCCTACTCGAAACTGTTAAAGCATCCACGGGCGAGTTTTAGCGCTGGACGGTCGACCTAATTGTTCGTTGCGACGAATTACCAAATCGTCACAAAGGCTATGACGTATTCAGACGTTAATCCGTTGTCGTTAATAACACGTATACCGATGTATACGCAATATAAGCTTTATTTTAAATATTTAAGCTTATTAAACGTCGTAATCTTCTGTTTAAACAAATATATAACACATATAAGTTATTACTACGGATTAGGATTTTCTCTTATTCGAAAAAAATAGATTTAAATTTCCGACCAAACCGCGCTTCGTAAGAAGTTTGATTCCGGGTTCGAGCCTGGAAACGAAGGGGAAGGGTTGCATCGTAAATAGGCTTCCATCCCAAAGTTTTTATGGGAAACGACGTCGATAATTTAATTTCTATTATTTTTTCAGCCTCCTATTCTGGTTTTAAATTTGATTGTGGTAGAAGCTCAAGGTCTGGAAGCTAAAGATCCTAACGGTGAGTAATTCGCTTTATTTAATTTATTCATAACCAGTCGTCGTTGCCAGACGCGAGACCGGAATCGCTAGACGTTTTCATAAATTTATCGTAGATTTCGCCTAAATTCGGTAAATTATTTTATACAATATATTTGACTGTAATATGTCGGCTCCCGGTCGACGTATCTCCACCCCAAAACTTCCCGAGATTTTTCGACCCCCACTATCTTTTACCCCTATTTCTTTTTACTTTGTCCGCATTAGGCGCAATTAGATTTATCGAGAAACGTATTGTTGTATTTATGCCACTAGAGAATGTATGTGGTACGCTTTTATTTCAGTTTTAACTACACCTACCGTACGTAGGGGCGGTCGCGACAGAAGGAAAGTTTTACCTCTTTATATTCTAACGTACAGTACAATACAAAATACTTCTGGTAAATTTAAAACGAACGTCGTATCGACGGTAGCTTATTCCAGTTTTTCGGCATATTTGAAAGCGCGGTACAATTGGTGAAAAAGTAGGCAGCCGGTCATCGCCTCTTTTAAGTAGTAATTACATCGTTCGATCCGCCTTCCCTTTAATCGAGTGAAGAAAAAATATTTCGATTTTGGCAAGAACGGATCAAATCTGAAAAAACAAATACTTACAATGAAAGCGCGTACTTTTATTAAAAATGCAAATAATCGCATTGTCGCACCGACTCGCCTAATGACATTTTTAACGTCGTTTCGTCGGAAAATATACTAATTTTCTTACTTCTTCGTGCCGCCATCTATTAACGATAACTCCAATTAGAAATTAAACGGCACAGAACGTTTTGTTTTCGTTCTTTATCGCCTTTGTCTCTAACAAATTTCTTCAAACCAGCCTTAAAATGACGTCGCTGTTCATATTTTATTTACGATAATATGTATCAAAAAATAAAATAATTTGATAAACGATAATGCGAAGCTTTGATTAATACCTTCGGAATTGTTTTAATATTATGAGTTTCGTATTGAATTTTCTAGTATGTTAAGAATTGGATATTTTTCGAAGGAAAACATTCGAATTAAATTGTTTTCGGTGCGAATATTAACTACTCGGCAGAACGACGAAGATCGAAGGCGCGCGTAACTTTTGATCTTCCTCGAAAGGTCATACCGTACGAAGTAATCGAGAATACTTGTGACTTATTTGATCGTAAACAGTAAAAACTGGGATTTAATAAATCGCTATTGTTTTCTATCCCTCGTGTCGACGTACCGTATTGTTGAAAACATTGCTATCGGCCTTGGGTTGGCGGGAAGTTTTCTGAGTTTTTTCGTACGTCCGACACGTAATTGGGGACGGTGAAGTTCCACCAAGAATCGTTATTCGTTCGGATGGAAAACGACGCTGACGACCGAATGATTAAATGCTACTTTTAATCGTTCGTTCGTAAATAAAATTTTATTATTTAAACCATTTTTAAACGGAAATAAATATTAATTTTAAAGAAAATTTCAATTACTGTTATAAAAGTTTATTTACAATTTAAAAGCGTTCAACCTGAGATATTTAATTTCAGGTTACAGTGATCCTTACTGCATGTTAGGCATTCAACCGGGAAGCGGAACGGAAGACGGAAGAAGATACAGTTGGGAAGACGAAGTGGCGGAGAAAAGCAAGGGAAGCCCGAGAAGGTTGAGAAAATTTGGCGCTTCGTTAAAAAGAAGAGAGAGGAATCGCAGTAACAGTCTGTCGGACACACTTCCTGCCAAGTTCATTAGAACCACGACAGTTAAGCCCCAAACGCTTTGTCCCAAATGGAACGAAACCTTCCGCCTGTAAATAATCTAATTACCGCATTTTAAAGACAAAAGAAATATCTAAAAATCTTATTGCTTACTTTTTATTTGAAGGGACATTGAAGATATCCGTTCCGATCGCCTTCATCTCGATATCTGGTAATAAACGTTATTAATTTAATATTTATTCCGTGTAAAGTAAATCTATTCTTCGGATGCTTGCCAGTATAAATACAACGTGTACTGACTCGATAATAATAATAAACTGTCCTAATTACAGCTTAAAGGAGAGCGGGGATACATCTCTACCCATCTTTAAACTCGTTCGAGATCCGTCTTTATTCAAAACGACGGTGAATAATTAAATTGCAGTTTAAAAATATACTCGGATAAGCCGTGTACTTCCAATGTGACTTCTGACTTATCCTTGTCGGTGTCTAGAATTATATACTCAATTTAACCAGACATTTCTATTTTAAAATGTATCAAATAGTTTCTAGACCAACCTTTTTAATAATCTATCAGTTTTTCCTATATGTACAGTACAATCGAACCTCCAATAACGACCACTTTCGAACAACGACCATTTTTTATTTTCCTTCAATGACCTTTTTCACTGTAACTTATACAACGTAGAAAAATTTGGGTCAATCATTACTAGATAAAATAAATAAGTATGACTTTACGTACAGTAAAAAAGAAAAAAAAACAAAAGCCATTATTGCGAGTGACGGTTGTTTGGAGGCAGTTTGTTTTGTTCTATTTTACTGAAAAAATGTCATTCACTGTACATAATTAATTACTAATATTATATCATCTATTAAACCAGTTGTTTTCATCTATTCTTTTCTTTACTAATTCTACCAGATTTGGACCTATGATAGACTCATCGAGATTCCATCCTCTTGTTGTAAACGAAACAATAATTTTTATACACAACGGACGGGAGTGGGTTAATTAAATCACTAAATACTGGATCGTGGGTTCGGCCCCCGCCAACTGGTCACGTGGAGTTTTTGGGGTTTACTCGTTTAACACTTAGAGGCCAGTTTTTCATCAGTCTTTATTAACCGCTTCATCCACATTTTTTATTGAGTATATCGAATGTTCTACTAAAATTAATTCTTGTTTTAAATATTTTTCCAAATTATAAGATCGAACCTCGAAAGTCCACAAGAGATGCGCACTTTTTTAACCATCTTTACGCCTTTTAACTTCAGTTTTAATTTCGTTATTCCAATATTACCATTATTTAATATAAATTTCTTCGCTTCCGTCGTAATTAGTTTTAATTTACTCGAATTAGAAAAGCGAATTAATAAATTATACTCTATTATGCCTTTGGGGTCTACAGGCAATTTTCTAAAATTTTCATCACTACTTTATCCTTTAGCCACTTATTTTGTACAATTATTACCCGCTTTGTTTTATGGCTTCTATTAACGTTAAATTATTTTTATCTAAAACGTCTTTAACACATGTTAACTGGCATTTAAATACAGTACTTAGAAACGGTGTTTAAAAAAACATTATCCTCTTATTCCATTATCTTTCCAAATCGCGCTTCATTTGTAATTTAGTATTATCGTTATTATAAACTGATCCTTATTTAGGTGTTAGGCGTGTGAAAAAAACCCAGAAATTCACGCGACCCACCTATTGGTAGACGCAAAGACGTGACCATTACTCGCGCTCGTTGGTTTTATCCGTACAGCCACCGGTAGGCCTTTATATTCTGATGGACCATTTCAATTACTGTATAATCTTTTCCTAAAAATAATTGATACAATTCCCGAGTTTTTCACAAGTAATTTATTCTCCCAATTGATTTTCTGCTGGTTAGAAAGCGAAACTTCAGATTCAACTTAGTTCTTTTTGTAATCTTTAATTTTTAAAAAGGTTCCTAAAATTAAAATGTAGCCTAACTATAGATATAAAAACTTCGGAGATGGACAAGGGTAAGACGCGGCTGTAACATTTCTAATGTTTACCTTCGCATCTTAACCCGCGACTGAATCATTCGCTCTATCGTCCTCGCTCATCTTTAAGCTGGAATTAGGTCTGTTCATTATCGCCATCGCGTCAATGTAAGTTGTCTCAGGCAATCGATAAACCATTAGCAAAGTGAGGTTTTATGAAATTTCTATTGACTTCTTATCTCGAAAAGTCGGGACAGAAAGAAGGCTATCAATAGTCCATTTTATACCTATTAAATAAGAAATTTGTATGAAAGCGGGAAATTATGATTATTTATAAAATAATTCGCTCATTTTATACGATATTAATATACTTTTGATGAGTAAACGAGACTGCAATTATTTTCCGTAATTCAAATCCAGACTAAAACCAAATAAACGAGTTCTCGCGTTTACCAATGTACGAGAATTGAAATTTCAGAATATTTTTGGAAAGAAATTCCAGTTAAAAAAGATACTTTTCTTTATTTTTACACGTTTTTGCCATCGAGCATATAGGAGAGNAAAACCCTGTAAGGAAGAGGCATTAGAAGCGAAAATTAACCAAATCGCTAAACAGATAGAAACTTTAGGGAAGAGATTAGACAATCGGTCCTCGACAGCGCAAACAACTAGTGCGCGAGGAGGAGAATTTAATCAAAATAGACGAATGACGACATCCGCGATGCGAGAGAGACAGGAAGTAGGAAACCCCAATACCTATTCGAGCTCTCCGCGCCGTTTTGGACAGCCCCAGCGCTCACAACAACCACGTTTTCCTACAAATAACCGACCGTCATTGAATTATTCCGTTCAGACCCCTTCGAGACGATACTCGGGATATAATTCACTTCCTTTTAGGTCAAATTACGAATGGGGACCGACAAATTATCGGCAATTTAATCCAAATTGGTTAGAAAGTGGAATTTATGCGTCGCCCCCACTACCCGATTGGTATAGAGGAAACACCGTTCCTCCACCCAATCGAGGGGAGTGGAGAGTAAACCCTAACGCTCCAGAATGGCGGGTTCCTGGTATAAATAATCCCTTTTCATCGCGATATCGGGAACAAATGCCTTTTTATCGAGAACAGTATAGACAGATGGGACCCAAAGACGATCAGGACTTTGAATATTTGCCTTTTAACCCGATGTCTTACGCACAAGGCTGGTTTCGAAACGACACTAATGCCGAGCAGTCCTTAGACAACGCGACCGTTCCTAAATATTTAGCGTTGCCTAGTCCTGAGGAAAGCCTACGGCAAGCAAACAATGTATCACAGGAGTTAAATAAGGATAACGTAGGGTTTAATCGTAACGGAAATAGAATAACTTCGGTGAAAACGAAAGAACAATGTCGAGATTTAGAGCAAGTAATAGATTATCCGCGCGAAGCTACTCGTTTATCGGGTGTTGGAGAATCTAAATTGATAGATAGAGATTTACCCCCTTGCACTTTAGTCTGTGAAATCGAGAATAAAAGGGCGAAATTAACAATAGATACAGGTGCAGCAGTTTCTTTAATATCAAAAGATTTTTTTTCGAACTTACGTGAGTTAAAGAAAGCTGAAACCAGAGAGGTAGAATTACTTAGTGTCACCGGACACACGATAGACACGATCGGAAAATTCGATTTAGCATTTAGAATTGGGCAATTGAACTTTAGACACGATTGTTATATAGTGGATCCCAAAATAACAGAACCTAATGACGGAATCCTAGGTAGAGACATAATCGAAAAGTATGACCTTACAATTTCTATAAAAAACGCGAAGCTTATTTTCCCAACAGGTAACGAAGTTACATTCTGGGGATTGGCAAACCTTCATAATAATGTTAATAACCCACGTAACCTAAGTGAGGATGCTAGTGAGTTTGCAATGATAGAAAGACAAAAGAATGGGAAGGATGGTTTATATCAAAGGGATTCAAGGGATTTAACCCAAACGAATGATTGTAGAGAAGGTAGCAAAGTGAATAAAAGAAAAAAACGAAAAGGAAACAAGAAAAATTTAGAGCGAAAATTTGTAGAAAAGGGAATTCAAAAGGGAGATGACCAGAGGGTGGTGGTGACAAAGAGCGACTCCACCATTCCCCCTAGGTCAGAAGTAGTTATCGAGGGGAAAGTATGTGGCAAACATGTCAGTAGCCAGATAGGTATAGTTGAGCCGTGTTTGCTTGAAAGGGAAGACCTGATAGTTGCTAATGTGTTAGTGAAGGTACCCAAACACAATTCCCATTAGGATAGTGAATGTAAGCACGCAGCCCTTAAAGTTAAAACGAGGAAGTAAAATAGGCACATACTTCCAAGCGGAAGAGGAATCAGAGGAGGAGGCAGCAATGGATAGGATATCTCGGGTTGAAGAAGAGCCCATGACCAGAGCCCAATTTGCTAGTTTATTTGATCTGAAAGAAGTAGGTAAAGACAAATTAACCCCTTTAATAGATTTATTATACAAATATCAGCAAGTGTTCGCAAAACACGATTTTGACTTGGGATATTGCGATTTAATTCAACACACTATAGAAACAGGAAACAGCCCACCAATTTATCGTGCTCCTTATCGCATTCCCTATTCCCAGCGGGAGTTAATGGATAATCTAGTAGGAGAAATGGTAAAGAGTGGGGTAGTCGAACCGTCCAGCTCCCCGTGGTCCGCCCCAGCTCTTTTGGTGAAGAAGCGTGATGGAAATTGGAGATTTGTGGTGGACTTTCGGCAATTAAATAAGATAACAAAAATAGATCCTTACCCTTTGCCCCTCATCCAGGAGTCATTAAGCTTACTTGGAAAAGCGAGATATTTCTCCACGATGGATACTTTGAGTGGATATTGGCAGCTACCCCTAAGCCCCGACGCGAAAGAAAAAACCGGATTCAGTACCCCGACGGGGCATTACCAATTCAACCGGATGGCTATGGGTCTTTGCAATTCGGCTGCAACTTTTCAAAGGCTTGCAGATTTGATATTAACTGGTCTAAAACACAAAATTTGCTTAGTCTATATGGACGATATCATGGTGTTTAGTTCTGACGTTAATTCGCACTTAGAGCGCTTAGAACTCGTCTTTCAACGCCTAGCAAAGGCCGGAATAAAACTTAAGCCCAAAAAATGCAGTTTTTTGAAACGACAGATAAAATTTTTGGGACATGAAGTCTCGGAAGAAGGGATTCGACCCGACCCTTCGAAGATCGAATGCGTGAAGAATTTCCCTCGACCACGCAACGAACGTGATGTAAGGGCCTTTTTAGGATTAACAGGCTACTATAGAAGACACATCTTTCAGTATGCAAAAATATCTAAGCCTTTGTCAGACCTACTAAAGACAGAGAACAAGTTTTGTTGGACTGAAGAACATGAAGAGAGNCAGGAAGACGATTGACAGCTTAGATAGCATCAGACTTGTTTACAGTTTGTAAAATACACTCTTGAAGTCGACCAATTTTTTTTGAAAAATTTCTAAAAACGGGAAACTTTCTGTTTTTCGTTACGAATAAATAAAAACGATATATTTGAAGTAGTTTTCTTCACTAATACATCAAAAACACATGCCCACAAACATCCAAAATGAAAAAATCGCGAAAAAAACTATGCGTTTTGAAAAATTGAATTTTGAAACAGGGGTTCTATAGAACCCCGCGCGACAAACACTGCGAGAGTAACTGAACGCGCCTAACCGTGGGTTAAGGGGGTAATTGTAATAATATAAACCTTTATATATTATTCATCTTGTGTATTAGAAAATCACAGCGATGACACGGATCATCTACATTTTCCTTCCGACCACAAAAGTGCGATAAGCACATCGGGTTCGGCTTTGACTTTGTTACAATGTTGGAATTTCTATCACAGATCAACACATTTACATGCATGTTTAGCCGATGCCGAAAGAATTTCTTTATTCTGTATGCAACGAAACGAACAGAGATTTTGCTGGGAATGGTGCAAAGTCCTTAATCGATTGCTCTCTTTTCCTGCTGGTGAACAATTAAGAAGAATGAGATGGCATTGGTTTGGTACTTCACATTCCTACAAATGGGACTCCTAGTTATGTGACAGCGAAGCTATTCTCCTGTGTTTAATATTATTTAATTAATGCTTATAAACGAATTGCTTTAAATATATTAAATAGTATTTTCTTAGCATAGGGTTACCGTTGAACAATTCACACAGAAACACTTATAGTGGAAAAAGGTGGGTTTATTGATAAGAAAGGATATGCACTAAAAATGTTCCTGTGGGATTTGTTTTCAATGGCAACCTTATGCTAAGAAAATACATAAAAAGAATAGCAAGCAAACAATATATTATAAATAGTTTTCTTAACTCTTCTGCCCAATATTTTATCGTAGTTCCAGACGGGTGGACTGTCAATTTTTGCCAAGATATAGATTTTTTCCCTATGTTTTCAGTTGTCTGCAATAGCCATTTTCTATAACTGAGCGTTGTTAGTCGCGTGTGAAGTTAGAAGGAAACTAAATGCAAGGAAAAATTGCATTGTCGTAACACATGAAAAAACTCCAGATTCTTCCTTCACAGTAAAATGCAGCTTTGCATTTTGGTGAATCCATAATAATTAATGAAAAATTTTCTTCCAATCAATTTATCGTTTCAACTCAGTTGCTGTAAATCGAAACCGTTGAAAATCCACTCCAGCCTCAACTCTCTGGGAATAAGGGCATTGAAAATGATGACGTAAAATCACTGGCTGGGAGCATCGAACAGAATGTTTCATTTATTAAGTCACAGATCAGTGAAATATTCGGTAGTATACGTACTAATTTATGATAGATTTACTTCTTATTATAATAAATCCGATTATTTGTGTGATGAATTCGACAGTACACTGAAACAAAGTACACCTTTTTTTTATAGAAACCTGCTTGTATACATGCTACAGTATGTATAAAAACAGCTTTCAATATAAATAAACAATAGTAGAAACAATATACCTTATTATAAAATAGTATACGAAATATTAAACTTACACTTAAAACCGCTTGTTTGTCGAAGAAAAAGAAATTGTTACTTCTGAATCCTACTTCGGCTTTCGAAATGGACATTAATACTTCCGTCTGAAAACAAAAAGAACACATTTCATTGTACTGTCGTTACGCGAGTTCTGATTTAAAATGTAATAAAAATCAGACATATTTTAATGACAATCGAAGTAAAATATTCAGTTTATAAATTATGAAAGAATATTTACGAATTTGTTATTGTCATCGTCAAGGAAATAAATGTCCATTATGCAAGTGAAAAACCGTTCCATCTGAAATGTATTAATTACATAATTCTTCTTAAACAATTTATAAGGTTAGGAGACAAAGAATTCACAAATTTTCTGTAAAATGAATGTAACTTACGTTCGAAGGAATTCTTGTCAAGTAAAGAAAATCTATTACTATAACAGTCCACAGCCAAAAGATTGCAAAGCATATCAACAGATATTCTATTGTAAACGATACGTAATGTACGACATATATACTTACAATGCTGATTATGGGAATGAAAACTGTTATGAACAGAGTATAAATAGTTTCGAATATTTTATCGATGCTTTTAATGAAATATACAATCGAAGACAGTTCTAGCAGCGATGTCTTGCTATTAACTTCTTTCCTTTGTATTTTTACTTTTATGTCTATAATAAATGTGTCTAACAATTGAATAGAAATGTATGTAAGAATAAAAAGGAAACCCGTACTATAACAAATGACGCCGTTGGTAAAATAGCCAAATATAAAATGAAAGTTACAGAAGCTTTCTTGCCAGAATAATTTGGAATATCCGTAAGAGTTCCTGTAATACACGTACAAAGTACCAAATAACAAACACACAAATACTTGGACCAAGCTGAAATACATTACAACCAAGTCTTGAAATTGCTGTAATTTTGAATGAATTTTCTTTGCGCGTTTTACGTTTTCGTCCAGGATTTTGATCGCCTTTATTATGTGAAATGCATTTGTATTATACAGGTAAAGAAATAACGGAGAAATTGAAAGTGCACCGAATAATAGGAAGCGTGAATGGGTTCCGTAGATATCCCATAAAACGGGAATGCCACAGAAATCATCAATATGTAAATTTATAAAAATATTTGATAATTGATCGGGAAACAAGAATGTAATGGAAATTATTGTTATAAAGTATATATTAAATAGAAGCGCTTTAACCCATAAATAATCCTGGCGCTTGGGTATAAATACACCAACGACGCGCAAGACGTTCAGATACGGACGAATTGCAAACAAAAGAGAATATTCCATGAAGAATTAATAGACTTATACTGACTGGTAGCCTCAAGAATAACCTCGAAATAATAAAATGAACATTTTTCTTCGTTGTCTCGATGTTCTACGTCTGTATTATCTAGTCAAGGTTAATACTTAATTCCTTACTAATTAGATACTTAATTAGCTACGAGGAAAATATGCGAATATTGATTAACATATTAGAAAATTAACGTTTTATGGTAAATCAATTTCAAAATCCATTATGTTATATTTATCATTTCGGACGGTAAATTTAAAAGCTTTCAAAGAATGTGAATGAACAACACGAATTAATTAAGATATTTTACTGTACATGTAGTGTATTACAGTTATTGCCGTAGATTAGCATTGACAAAATCGATATTATTCTTAACATATTCTAAAAGCAGGTAGTCGCATCACGTCAACTTTGTACACTGAAAAATACTTAATTTCTTTTATAATCATAATTTTATTATATGTTCGCCTACGAATGTTTTATTAATAAATTCATTTTATTTCGATGTTTATACGCTTAAATGTAAATGAGTACAACGAATAAAAAATAATTTTATTCGTTCGTTATTATTCTTGTGTCTATTTACACGAGAATAATAAGCAGTATTAAGCATATTTTACAACTGTATATATGTGCTGTCGTTAATACTTACTTCTCTTTCCTTTCTACAAAGAATGTTATTTCACCTTACCATCTTGGTTTAAACACTACTTTCCCTGCAGTACAGCAGAACTATTGCAGGAAAAGTCAGGATAAGAAATACTGTAACTCTAATTTCATCGAACATGGACTTATAATTTTTCAGCTGGAATGTATTGGAATCGTGTCGAATTAACTTTCGAATATTTCACAATCTCTATGTTTTGAGATTTCCTGAACCTCGAAGTCATATGTAATTGTGAGGCTCCGGAAGTAGGTCGAAATTCGCGCAAGATAATGTTTTAATTTCGTATAAAAAAAGTGTTTTTTTTATTATTATAATAATATATATTGTAAAAAGAAACCGTCTAACGCAAGGTGAATATATTATGTCCATATAAAGTCATATCTGTAGAAATTTCTGAGAAAAAACGAATTTCTCAGAAAGAAACAATAGATGAATTTGAGTACTTAGATCGAGCGTCTTCGATAGGAATCAAATTGTCAATCGGAGTTGACTCACCCCGCGATCTGGGCTCCGATCCCGTTACAATTTGTAACGAGGAGGGAGACCAATTAGAGAACGGGGGCAGATCGACATCGACCTATCGGAATGTTCGATCTGGGACTCAGAAAAACTTATAAAAATCGCGCAAAAATAGGATGTGACGTTCTTGGTTACTAAGTTCGGTGTGCTCCGCTTCTGGATTTTTCCTGCGGTTCGTCGTCCCGAAAGAAGTTTTCGCCATCCTGTCCCAGCAACTTTCGCCAAGGATAATCTACTGTGAGAATCACCCCTTCAAGTTGTGCTGTGCACCCCGGAGCCTACGTTTTCCTCATCATCTTCGCCAAAAGAAGAGAAGATCGTAAGATTGAACTTTGAACTGATTCACTCTGTGGATAGGCCTTACGCCGAAGAAAACAGTAGTTGTAAGAGAAATTTTTATATTTAATAAATAGTTTGCGATGGAAGACCTGTCTCAGTAAGTTTTTCCACTCCCACACGACAGTGCTGACCGCTCGACTGTCGCGACACTTTTTCCCCAATCGGCAAACCTCGCACTGGTGTCCCAGAAGTGGGATTTTAAGTCCCCAATTTCCACCGGGTCAACGACCTCGCACTGGTGTCAGCAAGCGGGATTTTTCTGATTGTTTTTGCAACATTTGCAAACAATTTCAGTCCCACAATAATTGTTGAGGCAGCCGAGAGAAAAGTGGGAAGGAACTATGGAAACAGAGACAGGCTCTCCAGCGCCAACTCGCGACTTAGGAGGCGGCTCGCTTAGCGCCCTTTCAGCCTTTAGTGGGATGATACCTACGTTCTCGGGAGACGTGGGGCGCGTAACAGATTTTTTTGATACGTTAGGAGAAGTCGCAGGATTAGCAGGTTGGACCCCTAAACAATGTTTAAGCATCGCTAAGTGTAAATTGACAGGGATAGCGAGAGATTTTGCGTGGCGCGACCTCCAAATGAAAGAAGTAACGGAGTACGCAACTTTTAAACGCCTAATGATAACTAGGTTTGACCAAGAACCATATTCCATTAAGGTACAGAAATTCCACGCGTGTACGCAGCGCAAAGACGAAAGAGTTCAAGAATTCGCCGTTAGGTTACAAACGTTAGTTAGCGCGATAATCGTAGATCAAACCGGGACAAACGAGCAAGAGAATGCCGTTATCAAGCGGTGTCAGCAGAGAGAATTGGACGAGAAACTCCGCATTCAATTCTTGCACGGCTTAAATGAAAAAATGAAGCGCAACGTAATGACACATGATCCAGCTACATTTTCAGAAGCTTTAAAAATAGCGATAAGAGAGGAAACAATTGAGCAATTGACTAGCAAACAGCGAAATTATATAGGAAACGTAGAGGAGTCGGCAGAGAATTCCCGAACTAAAGCTGACAAAACAAAACCCTGTAAGGAAGAGGCATTAGAAGCGAAAATTAACCAAATCGCTAAACAGATAGAAACTTTAGGGAAGAGATTAGACAATCGGTCCTCGACAGCGCAAACAACTAGTGCGCGAGGAGGAGAATTTAATCAAAATAGACGAATGACGACATCCGCGATGCGAGAGAGACAGGAAGTAGGAAACCCCAATACCTATTCGAGCTCTCCGCGCCGTTTTGGACAGCCCCAGCGCTCACAACAACCACGTTTTCCTACAAATAACCGACCGTCATTGAATTATTCCGTTCAGACCCCTTCGAGACGATACTCGGGATATAATTCACTTCCTTTTAGGTCAAATTACGAATGGGGACCGACAAATTATCGGCAATTTAATCCAAATTGGTTAGAAAGTGGAATTTATGCGTCGCCCCCACTACCCGATTGGTATAGAGGAAACACCGTTCCTCCACCCAATCGAGGGGAGTGGAGAGTAAACCCTAACGCTCCAGAATGGCGGGTTCCTGGTATAAATAATCCCTTTTCATCGCGATATCGGGAACAAATGCCTTTTTATCGAGAACAGTATAGACAGATGGGACCCAAAGACGATCAGGACTTTGAATATTTGCCTTTTAACCCGATGTCTTACGCACAAGGCTGGTTTCGAAACGACACTAATGCCGAGCGGTCCTTAGACAACGCGACCGTTCCTAAATATTTAGCGTTGCCTAGTCCTGAGGAAAGCCTACGGCAAGCAAACAATGTATCACAGGAGTTAAATAAGGATAACGTAGGGTTTAATCGTAACGGAAATAGAATAACTTCGGTGAAAACGAAAGAACAATGTCGAGATTTAGAGCAAATAATAGATTATCCGCGCGAAGCTACTCGTTTATCGGGTGTTGGAGAATCTAAATTGATAGATAGAGATTCACCCCCTTGCACTTTAGTCTGTGAAATCGAGAATAAAAGGGCGAAATTAACAATAGATACAGGTGCAGCAGTTTCTTTAATATCAAAAGATTTTTTTTCGAACTTACGTGAGTTAAAGAAAGCTGAAACCAGAGAGGTAGAATTACTTAGTGTCACCGGACACACGATAGACACGATCGGAAAATTCGATTTAGCATTTAGAATTGGGCAATTGAACTTTAGACACGATTGTTATATAGTGGATCCCAAAATAACAGAACCTAATAACGGAATCCTAGGTAGAGACATAATCGAAAAGTATGACCTTACAATTTCTATAAAAAATGCGAAGCTCATTTTCCCTACAGGTAACGAAGTTACAATCTGGGGATTGGCAAACCTTCATAATAATGTTAATAACCCACGTAACCTAAGTGAAGATGCTAGTCAGTTTGCAATGATAGAAAGACAAAAGAATGGGAAGGATGGTTTATATCAAAGGGATTTAAGGGATTTAACCCGAACGAACGGTAATAGAGAGAATAGCAAAACGAGAAATAAGAAAAAACAAAAAGGGAACAGTGCGCGAACAAAACAATCAAAGAAGAGAATTAAGATAGGCACATTTTTCAAAACAGAAAACGAGAAACAAAATAAAACATCGCAATCAAATGTTAACCCAACGCAAGGCTTTTCCTGGACGCTCACGAAAGCACACGCTAATGCGGATGCATTAAGTCGAGTACCTATAGCTCCAATAAATGAGATGCGCCCAATATATAGTAAAGCTCAGATTCGGGAACAACAGTTAGAGGACTCTTTTTGTAAAGAAATTAGACGACGTCTAGCGGAAAACACATCCCCGCAGGAACAGCGTCTGAACACAGATAGTAGCGAATTTTATCTAGATGTGGATCAAACATTATATCACAGGAAGACAAATCCAGAAAGAAATGAAACTTGGGACAGATTAGTCATTCCTAAAACTATGGTCGAATACGTTTTAAAGTTGTTCCATGATATTCCAAGTTCAGGACACTTAGGTGCGAAGAAGCTGAGAAAAAAATTACAGACGCAGTTTTATTGGCCTGATATGAATAAAGATATCATACACTATTGTCAGACATGTCAGGAATGTAGTTTGCGGAGACGACCTCTACACGGACATCAAGCTCCCTTACAAACATTCCCTAAAATCACAAAAATATTTGAGAGAACAGCTTTAGACATTCAAGGTCCTTTTCCTACTACCAATAATGGCAACAAGTATCTCTTAGTTTTTGTAGATCACTTTTCTAGATGGGCAGAAGCAGTGCCATTACCAGACGTTACTGCTAAAACCGTCGCCAAAGCGTTCGTTACACAGGTGATCTTACGACATTCAGTACCCAAACAATTATTGACTGATAGAGGTGCAAACTTTACTTCAAAAATGATGCGAGAAGTTTGTGATCTCCTACACATAGAAAGACTTCTCACCACCGCATATCACCCACAGTGCAACGGCATGGTGGAACGATTAAACAAAACTTTAATAGATATTCTGACGCATTATGTAGATAAGGACCAGCGCAATTGGGATGAAATGGTTCCATATGCCCTTTTTGCGTACAACACCACTGTTCATTCCAGTACAAACGAAACCCCATATTATTTGTTGTACGGAAGAGACCCAATTTATCCATTTGATGTTGTGACTGAACCCAACCGACCCAGTTACGATATTAGCGAAAATTATGCGAGCGAACTGAGGGCAAGATTAGCCTTAGCACACAAGCTGGCTCAAGAGCATGCAGAAAAGGCCGCAATTGATAGAAAGGTGTACCAACAACGAAGAAATAAGCCATACAAATTTTCTATAGGAGACCGAGTTTTCGTAACGGAAGTAACAGTCCCATTAGGGTTAAAGCGAAAACTAGCCCCAAGATGGCAAGGACCCTATAGGATAATAGCGGAGACAAGTCCGGTCGACTTTATTATCCAGCATGTGCACAATGGGAAGAAAATGCACACTCACGCTAACCGGATGAAGCCCGCGCTCGCACGAATGGAATTCGGATCTTTTGCAACGGACGAACCTAAGTCCGAAGCAGAGACTTCCGAAGCATCCACTTCAGAACAACCATTACCTACATCGACAGATCCTTGGGACGATTTTATTTTAGAATCAATTCAGCCAGGCCAGGTAGATGCTACAGAGACGCCAGAAATGAGCCCGCAAACATCAGTTGCGCAACCTTCACATAATTATGGTCTTAGAAGTCGGGGACCTGTACATGAATACCCGTGGGTTCTCCCGACCTCATCAAAAATCACGCTACCGATCGACGCGATGGTTACAGGCGCGGAAGAAAGCGAGGCTGTATCTCAAGGCCAGGGTCATGAACGCTTGCCGCCGCCTACGCCAATCGGATTATTTAAAGATTGTAAATGGTAGCCTCTTTTATTTAGTAAAAGAGACTATCATGAAGAAAAGAGGAGGAGTCATTAATGAGTTAAGAACAAATTAATTTTTTTTTGAGAGGAGAAATTTATACACCAATATTATGTATTAGAAAGCATAAATAACGTTCCTTTTCTTTATAGATCATGAAGGAAAAACTAATGTCATTGTATCTTTTTGCCATAATTTTGTATGTTATGCACGAATCCGCTGCTATCGTACCGCCATTGACCAAGGGAATTATATTCCTACCTCAAGGCAATTTTCTCATGACAACAAGCCAATGGACAATAGCTATAGAGATAACGTTCGAAGAATACGACCACTACCTTAACGACCTACGTCATCACTTAACCTCTTTGAATCCCGTCGTAAAGGAGGCAGTTCGTAGGAAAGATGATCCCATGAAGCCCTTATGGACGCTAGCCGCTGCTGAACTGAATAATGTACAGCAAGAACTGGACGCATATGAAAGCGAGTACAAGGAATTAAAGTCCACTGTGACAGTCANATGACAACAAGCCAATGGACAATAGCTATAGAGATAACGTTCGAAGAATACGACCACTACCTTAACGACCTACGTCATCACTTAACCTCTTTGAACCCCGTCGTAAAGAAGGCAGTTCGTAGGAAAGATGATCCCATGAAGCCCTTATGTACATTAGCCGCTGCTGAACTGAATAATGTACAGCAAGAACTGGACGCATATGAAAGCGAGTACAAGGAATTAAAGTCCACTGTGACAGTCAGTGAAGATCTGAGAAAAAAACGCGGATTAATAGACGCAGGAGGAAAAGTATTAAAATTTTTGTTCGGAACGGCTACTTCCGAGGAAGTAGAGGCGACCAACAGCAAAATAGACAAAATAAAAGTAGGACAGAAGAAAATGGTTCACATTTTGGAAGCTCAGGCTACAGTANTTAACCTCTTTGAATCCCGTCGTAAAGGAGGCAGTTCGTAGGAAAGATGATCCCATGAAGCCCTTATGGACGCTAGCCGCTGCTGAACTGAATAATGTACAGCAAGAACTGGACGCATATGAAAGCGAGTACAAGGAATTAAAGTCCACTGTGACAGTCAGTGACGATCCGAGAAAAAAACGCGGATTAATAGACGCAGGAGGAAAAGTATTAAAATTTTTGTTCGGAACGGCTACTTCCGAGGAAGTAGAGGCGACCAACAGCAAAATAGACAAAATAAAAGTAGGACAGAAGAAAATGGTTCACATTTTGGAAGCTCAGGCTACAGTATTAAACCAGACTATAGAAGCAGTCAAAAATAACAGGAAATATATCGACATGTTAATAAGACGTCTCGAATACTTAGACAAGGAATTACAAACTTTCAGTTATACCTTTGTGGTAAGTACTGCTCTTCGATACGCAGAGAATGCAGTCGCCGAATTCCGAACAAGCGTCACAAATTTAAGGCAAGCCATTGAATTACTGGAACGTGACCGAATAAGTTCATACTTCTTACCAAAATCTCAATTACTAAAAATGTTAGCAGATGTAAACAAGCAATTACCCAGCGGAATTTCCCTTATAGAACCTTTAAACGGGGATAATGTTTTTAAATATTATCAATGGATAACCACTACCGCCATTGCACTACCACGCAAGTTACGGATATTCGCAAGGTTTCCGTTGATCACACCAGAAGGGTACTTTGATCTATACGAAGTAGTGAAATTTCCTGCTTATTTTCCGCTTACGAAGGTGTTTGCGTATTATCAAGTGGAGTATCCTTACATTGCTCTATCGAAAGATAGACAGTTATACATGTTGTTAGAAGCGCATGATCTCCAAAAGTGCAAGAGCGGCTTGACAACCATTTGCGCGCCCGAGGTAGCAGTATGGAAATTACCCTATCAATCCTGCGAATACGCCTTGTTTATGGCCGACGAAGCGACGGTCAATGGACTGTGTAAAAGAAAAGTCATAAAATATCCAAAACCTATGTTTCGACGAATTGACGAGGAAGGAACGTGGATTTATTCAACTCCTTCACCTATGAACTTGATTGCAGAGTGTAATCAACTCACAAGTCCAAAACGACCGCAAGTAGCAATGATCAAGTTAAACAATACTGGCATCTTCAAATTACCGATGACTTGTGTCGGTCACGCGCCCGGCGTGCGCCTAACATCACACTTCCAGGCTAGAACAACTTACAAGGTCGCAATCAGAGATCATTATGTAGTACCGGCGATAACGGATATTCTTAATCAAACAGAAACAAGACTCCTCTGGAAGTATATTTATAAAAACACAACTTCAAGTATCCAAAAAAAAGAAACGGGAGATTGGTCCTTGGANGAGAAAAAAACGCGGATTAATAGACGCAGGAGGAAAAGTATTAAAATTTTTGTTCGGAACGGCTACTTCCGAGGAAGTAGAGGCGACCAACAGCAAAATAGACAAAATAAGAGTAGGACAGAAGAAAATGGTTCACATTTTGGAAGCTCAGGCTACAGTATTAAACCAGACTATAGAAGCAGTCAAAAATAACAGGAAATATATCGACATGTTAATAAGACGTCTCGAATACTTAGACAAGGAATTACAAACCTTCAGTTATACCTTTGTGGTAAGTACTGCTCTTCGATACGCAGAGAATGCAGTCGCCGAATTCCGAACAAGCGTCACAAATTTAAGGCAAGCCATTGAATTACTGGAACGTGACCGAATAAGTTCATACTTCTTACCAAAGTCTCAATTACTAAAAATGTTAGCAGATGTAAACAAGCAATTACCCAGCGGAATTTCCCTTATAGAACCCTTAAACGGGGATAACGTTTTTAAATATTATCAATGGATAACCACTACCGCCATTGCACTACCACGCAAGTTACGAATATTCGCAAGGTTTCCGTTGATCACACCAGAAGGGTACTTTGATCTATACGAAGTAGTGAAATTTCCTGCTTATTTTCCGCTTACGAGGGTGTTTGCGTATTATCAAGTGGAGTATCCTTACATTGCTCTATCGAAAGATAGACAGTTATACATGTTGTTAGAAGCGCATGATCTCCAAAAGTGCAAGAGCGGCTTGACAACCATTTGCGCGCCCGAGGTAGCAGTATGGAAATTACCCTATCAATCCTGCGAATACGCCTTGTTTATGGCCGACGAAGCGACGGTCAATGGACTGTGTAAAAGAAAAGTCATAAAATATCCAAAACCCATGTTTCGAAGAATCGACGAGGAAGGAACGTGGATTTATTCAACTCCTTCACCTATGAACTTGATTGCAGAGTGTAATCAACTCACAAGTCCAAAACGACCGCAAGTAGCAATGATCAAGTTAAACAATACTGGCATCTTCAAATTACCGATGACTTGTGTCGGTCACGCGCCCGGCGTGCGCCTAACATCACACTTCCAGGCTAGAACAACTTACAAGGTCGCAATCAGAGATCATTATGTAGTACCGGCGATAACGGATATTCTTAATCAAACAGAAACAAGACTCCTCTGGAAGTATATTTACAAAAACACAACTTCAAGTATAAAAAAAAAAGAAACGGGAGATTGGTCCTTGGAACTTTTAGGACGAGAATTACGAGATATTAATAAAGATATAGAGTCAGCAAAATCCGAAATTCACGCAAATTCGCCACTGTACCCTTATGCACCGACCGTTTGGAATTTAGTCTCTATCGTTCTAGTATCTTTTGTGGTCATAGTATTTCTGGTTGTTTGGATAAGTAAACATAGATGTTGTAAAAGAGGAAAGAGGAGAGGAAGAACACTCTCATTTCCTAGAGTCAGACAAGCAAGCGAGGCAAACCCTATGGAAGTAATCGAATTAATGCCTGTAGCAGTTAAACCAAGTCCTCGGGCTACAATTATAGATGCTGAGGAGACATTTATAACTCTACCCTTGCGTGAGGAATACCGAACACCTCCCGTAGAGGTAGAAACTCTCCCTTCCCAAGGAAGACGAATATAACGAACCGCGGGGAAAATACCCATACATCCCTGCAGATCATTAAAAGAAAAGAAAAATATTTGTTTATACAAGAAGAATAATACAGAAAGATATAATCTACATTATTTCCTTATATTATTGATAAATTAATTTCGTTCTCCTTTTGTTTAGAAGTCTTAGAGCATGGAAGACCAACCAAGTTCGGTGACCAGACTTTCAGAATCTAGCTCAGAGGCGACAAGCCATCCTCCAACAGATCCGGCGATGATCGCTCTTTTCGAGTGTCCTGTATGCTATAGTTTCATGTCTCCACCAGTATATCAGTGTAGAATGGGTCACGTGCTGTGCTCTTACTGTAAAGTTCGAGTTAGTAGCTGTCCCACTTGTCGAGGCGAGATGGGAAACTATCGTAACCTCATGTTGGAGAAAATGTCAGAACTGGTAGCCCTACCCTGCAAATATAGGGACAACGGGTGCTCCGAACTGAAGGTGCTCTCAGAAAAAAAAGGACACGAAAAGTATTGTTCTTTTAAAACTTGCCAATGTCCATCCCTAGACCCAGCTTGCCAATGGGAAGGCACATACCTACAGGCGCATCCTCATCTCTTAGAACGTCATCCGACAATGTTAAGTCTAGACGATCACGTAATACGCTTAGCCGTGACCGGACTAGACCTATCTTCATCTCTGGTATGGACCTCTCGTCTGAAATGTTATAGACGACATTTTTTAATTCAGATTATTAAAACTACGACAGAGAATGAATTGTTTTATCTATACATTATAGTCCGGATTTTAGCAAATAGACGAGAGGCTGCTCGCTTCCTAGGGAAGATAGAGGTTAAGGGGAGAGGGAGATCCATGAGCTGGAGTTCTGTTCCTCGGAGCATAACTAGTGAAGCTCAAGGGATTACGAGGAACGGCGACTGTTTGACCTTGACCTCGAAAGTAGCTGAAAGGATGCTAGAGCAACAAGCTCTAGGGGTGAGCGTGACTATAGAAAGGCGGGAAGTTTACGAGGATAAGACGGAATAAACAACAAGTCATTTCTCATCAACCAACTTTCTTTTTTCTTCTTATAAAAAAGTTTGAGAAACCTTCTAATTATCCTTGCTGAAGCTTTACTCTTTTTTAAAGCTTAACTTCGTGGGAAACGCTAAATTTAAAGTCGAACGAACTCTTGTCTTCACAAGTCCAGCGATGGCAGAAAGCACATCCAACGCAGACCTCTACGCCGCCTTACAAGGTATCTGGGATGAGGATGAAGACGAAGAGTGGGAACCCCCGGAATCCCCTCTTCCGTCGCCAGGACGCAACAGGACAACATCGACTCATAAAATGAATGAAGAGGCCGTACGACTAGCTTTAACGCGAGTTAGGAGGAAGCTGGAGTCACCGCGGCCAGAACTACTTGCTTTACCCTTGGGAGCTGAGCTTCCTCCAGACTTACGTACAGAGATAGAGTCAGTGAATAAGAAAATTATGAATAAAAAAGCGGGAGGCCTGCTAGGAAGGACAGTGGAACCAGAAAATCAAAGAGACAAAAATCCCGAGGACAAGAAGTCTGTAAGGGAAGCTCGGGAAGGAAGCGGGGGGCCTCAACGATCATTACGTCCGCTTCCGTTCCAACAAGCTCGGGAAGCACGAGGGAGGACTAGAAGGTGGAGAACACCGGGAGCACCGAGTGGATCACAAATAGGATTTCGGACACAACAACCCACTCCCGAAGCACAGGGGAGAGCTCGGGGATGGAGGAGGCGGGATACACCAAACCGCCCGGGTTCCTCATCCCAATAAGCTAAAGTCAACATAATAATAATAATAATAATTATAATAATACTAACAGGAGACCCTTCCTTGCAAGGATCAGCGTCATATAAGATCGCCCGGGAGCCTCCCCACGGCTCAATATCCGGACGAAGAAACTCTGTCTGCTTCGGAACACCGAAACGAAAATTTTTCTTGTTCAAAAAAAAACAAAAAAAAAAACAAAAAAAACTAAGAACAAATTTTTATATAT
>NW_019384675.1:127277-140626 GCF_000671375.1 Centruroides sculpturatus
AGGATGTGACGTTCTTGGTTACTAAGTTCGGTGTGCTCCGCTTCTGGATTTTTCCTGCGGTTCGTCGTCCCGAAAGAAGTTTTCGCCATCCTGTCCCAGCAACTTTCGCCAAGGATAATCTACTGTGAGAATCACCCCTTCAAGTTGTGCTGTGCACCCCGGAGCCTACGTTTTCCTCATCATCTTCGCCAAAAGAAGAGAAGATCGTAAGATTGAACTTTATTTACGAACTGATTCACTCTGTGGATAGGCCTTACGCCAAAGAAAACAGTAGTTGTAAGCGAAATTTTTATATTTAATAAATAGTTTGCGATGGAAGACCTGTCTCAGTAAGTTTTTCCACTCCCACACGACAGTGCTGACCGCTCGACTGTCGCGACACTTTTTCCCCAATCGGCAAACCTCGCACTGGTGTCCCAGAAGTGGGATTTTAAGTCCCCAATTTCCACCGGGTCAACGACCTCGCATAGACATGGTTCTAATTGTGCAAGCATTTTTTAAAATCATCATACATAGAAACACAAATACAAAAGAAAAGGTGGAATGCATCATTTTATTGATAAATTTAGGCGTAAATTGCCAAAATGTGCAGATCTTAAGACATACATTGAATAATTATGTTAAAATAGAGATCAAATTTCTGCATACAAGTTTTATAAAACTGTTTTCGAATAGTGGTGAAGATATAAATCATGAGGATTGCCAGACTGCTTCCAATATTGTCTTAATAAGTTTCAAACTTGCTTAAGGATTTTGTCAAACTGAGGCTTAAAATGAAGATATTTTATATTATGGGAATGAAAGTTAATGGTCAAAGCAAAATTATCATTAATAGCAACATATTTTTCTTCTGTATAAAAATTTTTGATTAAAAATGTCCAGTCAATATTAGTCAGTTAAGAGCAAGCCATCTTCCAATTATCATGTTTCCAATTGAGAATGCATGATTTTTGAATAGAAATGAAGTGATCAGAGGAAACCAATGAAAACTAATGTTAATACAGATTGTCTCTATGATTAGATGGGACTTCTCTCATAACTGAACAACTGACAGTTGCAGTGAAAGAAAAGATTAAATCTAAAAAAAACAATGTACATGGGGAAAGTAATAAATTGTGTTAATTTAAGAAAATAAAACAATTTGTTAGGAAAGAATCTTTTGGCAGCATCTGAAGTAGAGAAAGTAGGTAAACGATGTCATTCAATGTGAGAGGGATTGAAGTCACTATAAAGTGTTGTGTATTGGATTTGTAGTAATTGTTGAGATAAGTAATAAGAAAAGAAAATAATTTTCCAAAAGTTTTGCAATTTGGTTGCAGTGCATAGACCACAGTAACAATCAGTTTTAACATTAGGAAGTTAATTGTAATAATAGTAGTCAAACCTTGGGTTTCAATTTGTTCCTGAAAGTTTGTTTGAAAACTGATTTGTTCTCAAACCAAAACAAATTTTCCTATAAGAAACAATATAAAATGCATTAATTTATTCCTAACCCTCAAAAGCTTTTTTTACCTTTTTAGCTGTATTTTATGTATAAAAATGTCCACAAATGCCATATAACAACAGATACTATATTATATATAAATCTACTATTTATATATATATATATTAAAAGCAAAATGTTCCATCACTGCCATCTGAAACCATCACTTTAAAAAAAGTGCTGTCAATATTATTAGAGACTCATCTCTGCCCAGATAAAATATAACCAAATCAATCAAGACAGACAAGTACTTTATCCATACTTTCCAAAATATTGTGTGTCAATTACTTTAAATTTTAATTAATTAATTTTGATTATATTTTTAATCTTAGTTTCAGTGTAAAAACCACTGTTTTAATAATTATTTTATTATTTATTTATTTGCTGTTATTTATTATTTTTAATTAACTGGCTATCTAGTAATGATATTGCCGCGGCTTGCTCTTCCCGCTGTGTCATTCATGGGGTAGAGGTTAGCGGCTTGGCCTATCGAGCAGAGGTCGCTGGTTCAACCCTCATTGATGCAAGTTTTTTTTTGTGTGGTTACGTTCTCCCGTTCTGAGAACTTATGTAAATACCAACCAATTACCATGTTTCTACCATGTCTCTGTAGGATATAACAGCCAGCTCTCAGGCTGAGAGGGCTTCTTGTTCTCCTACTGCAAGCTGCAGGAGTTGTACATTGTCTGAGTTAATAAATCCCTTTGTGTTTCTAACGACTGATTGCCGTTTGTTCCCGCGACAATATGCTGTATTCATTGTCATAAGTACTTAGTGTTTTTAAATCCTGATAGTGCTCAGTAAAATCAGGAAATGTAACTAATAAAATGAATGAATGAATGTTACGAGAGGGAGGTTTAATAGAAAAATTAATGAATGACATTCTGGAAGAAGTAAGAAAAGATTTCGAATTTTACTCTCCTAATCATGAAAATCAAGAAAAATTGAAAATGGAAGATATTCAGTATATTTTTTACTGTCTGTTTTCTGTCTATGACATTCCATGTTGTTTTTCTTATTTGCGAAATAGTAATATATCATGTAAAACGATAATTGGATCGACCATTNCTCAACAAAACGAGCTGTTGGGATCAGATTGAAAGAACATATGCGTGACATCCAGCAAAATAAATGTACCACTTCCTTATCAACTTACGCGTCTGATCCAGAAATAACTGCGGACTTTTCAAATGCTAAATTAATCACCACCACCTCATATTTAGACCATCTCAAATGGTTGGAGCAGATAGAATTATGCAAGGCATACAACACTACATCACCGATCAATTCCAGAGATGAGATCTCTCTTTCTTTGGCATGGCAGGCCCCTATTACAACAGGAAATTTAAGTACGTCGTAATCCTAAAGGAAAGGAAGTAAATGGGTTATCTAAAAATTTAAGTGATATGTTTTGTGAGCTTAACAACAAAGTTATTCATAAAATCTTTAAAAACGATGGAAAATATTTAAATATCTGTGAATATGACATAGAAGATATGACGTTCACAGATATAGATCACGTGATTCCGTTCTATCTTTTCGGTTTTAAAAATCGTTCTAAACGAATATTTTTCGTACTTCGTAAATCTTCAAACGATTTTTACCTGAAGATGGACCCGGGAGGGGTCTGAAAACGTTTGTACTATTAAATTTTTTACTTCGCATCGGTTAAAGGTTTTTTATAAGGTACGTGATATTTATTTTTATTCTAAATTATGCCGCTACGGCAAACAGCGCCAATAGCCGAAAGTTCAATTTGTGGTAGTTTTTTAATTTTATTTATTATTTTTAATTAACTGGCTATCTAGTAATGATATTGCCGCGGCTTGCTCTTCCCGCTGTGTCATTCATGGGGTAGAGGTTAGCGGCTTGGCCTATCGAGCAGAGGTCGCTGGTTCAACCCTCATTGATGCAAGTTTTTTTTTGTGTGGTTACGTTCTCCCGTTCTGAGAACTTATGTAAATACCAACCAATTACCATGTTTCTACCATGTCTCTGTAGGATATAACAGCCAGCTCTCAGGCTGAGAGGGCTTCTTGTTCTCCTACTGCAAGCTGCAGGAGTTGTACATTGTCTGAGTTAATAAATCCCTTTGTGTTTCTAACGACTGATTGCCGTTTGTTCCCGCGACAATATGCTGTATTCATTGTCATAAGTACTTAGTGTTTTTAAATCCTGATAGTGCTCAGTAAAATCAGGAAATGTAACTAATAAAATGAATGAATGAATGTTACGAGAGGGAGGTTTAATAGAAAAATTAATGAATGACATTCTGGAAGAAGTAAGAAAAGATTTCGAATTTTACTCTCCTAATCATGAAAATCAAGAAAAATTGAAAATGGAAGATATTCAGTATATTTTTTACTGTCTGTTTTCTGTCTATGACATTCCATGTTGTTTTTCTTATTTGCGAAATAGTAATATATCATGTAAAACGATAATTGGATCGACCATTGTGATTAACATTTGCCAAAACATATATAAGCACTGTGCATAGTTAAAATTAAATCTGCATGTTAACACATCATATACGGCAATTACTATTTATTAAACAAGTTTTTACATTTAAGATTTTTGTGTAGCACAATTTTAAATGTATTTAAAAACATAAATAAATTAACAGTTTGTTATCGCGTGTATAAAATATATTTTTCTTTTCTTTAAACTCTCTCTTAAAACTACTCATGACGAAAGTATTCGCACCCTTGAAAAACTATAGAAAAATTTTTGAATTAAAAAACAATTTATATTGTTACTTATTTTTAAAAATGTACAAATAACAAGCGTTTATTTATTGTGACATCTTTACAAGGCAAGGCTGCACTTTTTAACTTCTTAGGTTAAGTTAGATTTGGTTTTTGAAATTATCTAATACGTGCAAAAGAGTATTTAGACAAGGACTTTAAGCTTTGTAAGAATATGTTTTCAAATCTAAATACATTATACAGTAGAGCGTCGTTTATCCGANTTACTTTCATATACTAACTTTTATTATCGTATTATTAAGATAATATACAGCACTTATAAGCTTAGCTTTTTTATTATATACGCCTCTAAATTGAAGGATTTCCTTTGATATCCATTATTATAATCGAGTTACCTCTTGTCGTAGATACACGAATACTTTCGGATGTTTTCGATAAATCTTTCCGGATCTATTCTAGAGTAGCCACGAGGGCACGTACACAAAAGCTCGTTTTCCGCCATTTTAGCTTCGTGTTGCGATGACGTAGTTCCACTGACTTCTGATTGGTTGAAGGTACCGTTTTACGGTCGTAATCCTGTCGAAAGTTGAACATAGCTCAACTCGCTTTTACGCTGGTTTTACGGCCTGCTCAAGCGTAAGATATCAGGGTCACGTGGTTAAAAGCTTTTACGTCGAGGGGTTTTTACGTTGTTTTTACGGTAGTGGAGTCCTAGCCTAAGTCTTGAAAATTAGAACACAGCATGGTCAGAGCTGGAATAGTGTAAACAAACAAGTTAAAAATTAAAAAAAAAAAAAAAAGAATAACTTGTAGACTATAGATAGATCACTAACAAATTTCCATCCAAACCAAACAGAAGTCATTAAGTTTTAACTATTAATTTGTAATTTCAAATACTGCAGCATTTATTTTATTAAAATATCATATTTAGTAATCAAACTTTAGAAATATAAAATATTACAGTCTACAAAAAATTAAAGTTTGCAGCTTTTGTGGGCCCAAATCTAAAATTTTGATTTGTATAGGTATAAACTAACAAATTAATTACTTGGCCATCAATTTTTTCGTGTCAAAAAACAAATTGTTTAAAGAATCCAACCATCTTTAGCTTATAGAATTGAACAGAATACAGTGGGTGATTGGTTAACGAACACTTTTGCGAAAGATTTTTATGTTTGGACAACAAACACCTCACAGAACAAACACAAGAAGAAGCGACATAAAATAACAAATACTGATTGGTCAGCTCATCTTCAGGCAACAATTCGAAACTTTTCGGAGCACGGGAGACGTCGACGTCGACACTCAACCCAGTATATACTAATCGGATAGTATTCCTCCAAACTTTGAAACGCTCCCTTATAATTCCAGTTTTTTATTTTTCTGACAGAAACAATTCTTTTATAGTATTCACGAGACTGTTGGGCAAGCACTCGTTAAGTTTTGTGTCGGTTTTTATTTTCGAAAGATGAGAGTATAATAGCAAAGGTAGAGAGTGGGCAGATGTCTGATGTTGCTGGGCAGTATGGCTCGAAAAGGTCTACAGTAGGCCGCAGTTCAATCTTATCTAAGATAGATACAGTATAATCGAGAGGACTTGAGCAGCTAAATTAGTAACAAAAATCACATCTGAAAATAAAGAACATTGAAGAGTTCATAATGGAACCCGAAACAGATCTGATGACAGAAGAACACTGGCAAGAAACTCGGCAAGATATGTTTTCTTCTGAAAAAAAAATTAATGTCAATATCTGCTGTTAAACATTTTTTTGAAGAAGTGGGAGGATGTCAGAATGACAGTCTTAAAATGGCATCCAAACTAGGTTGAGGTTAATAGATTTGGAGATCTCTACTCTCTACAATTACAATGCTATGAATCACTTCTGAAAAATCCTGGAGAGAGAAAATCAATCAACATTAGACAGATTCTTTAAACCCCACAAACAGAAAAAACATGACTAATAAAAATGCAAGACTGTGTATATATGTATTTTTATTATTACATATAAATGAATGTAGTAAGAAAGTGTATATTTTTTTATTTTTTGGGGTCTCCAGAATGAATTAATCAAATTCCCATAAAAACCTATGGTAAATCGATAATTGGTTAATGAACAATTTGGATAGCAAACAAAGTCTTGGAATGGATTATGTTTGTTAACCAATCACCCGCTGTATTCTTAAGGATTTTTGAATTCAAACAAACATTATTTATAACTGGTCTAATTCTTAGTAAAAATTAAAGTAATAAGTAACTACATTGTTTTTCTTTGTAATTTCAATATTTTTAAACACTAATTAATCTGTCTATTCATCAAAATATTTCTTTCAAGTGAACATTCTCTAATTCCCTGCTCACACATTGATCAACAACCTCTGTTGATGGTTGATGGTGTACTGTACATGTGGTGGATTTGCCTTCATCCATACATGGCTGTTGTGGTTGTTGAAGAGACCAACTCTGGTAAATAATGTCTCATCTATAAAAATCTGGCTGCTGACTGGCATAGCAACCACTAGTAGAATGTTGCTATGGAGAAAATTTTCCTGGTTTAAACCCTGCACCTTCTGCAGATGGGGTTGAAATTCTAATTAGGGCCCCTCCTCTCCCACCACAAAAGAACTTTCCTCTCCAAATAAAGCCTTTAGCTCAACTAGAAAAAAAAATCGAATCACCCAACCCCATGATCAAAAGAATTGTTTTGATTGTAGGTATAGGCTTTTCACTTCACATATTCAGGTTCTGGGGACCTATTCTGAGTTGTATCGTGAAGCTAGCAAATACAATAAAAACAAGTTTCTATCTGAACCATGTGATTGGCATTTAATCAACTATGAAAATGCTATTCTGAGCCATATGTTTTGTTTTCGGTTCTGATAGCCATATGTGATAACTAAGCTTTTCTTATCGATTATTCTCAAGATGCCGTTAGAAAATAAAAAGAACATGGTGACTTTAGGTGTAAGGATATTACTTCACCAGCAATTGGAAAGAGAAAATTAGGACCTCAAGTTTGAAGGGGCCTCAAAATTTTCTACAAAAAAGAAAATCAAATTTTGATATAAATTTTTTTACAAATCAACTATACTTTACTTTTTATTTTTTGTAGTATTTAATTACATTAATAACCAATATTGTTTATACTACATTTCTAGTAATTTTTTTACTATAAAATTCATTTGATTTTTATAGGTTGTTTTTTTTAGCTTTTAGTAACTTTTTTGCAATAAAAAAAATGACAAGTGAAATTTTTAATGTTTCACTATTTATATTGTACCTTATTTTATAATATGTTGCAAATACTTTTTAACAACAAAATATTTATTATTAAAATTAATATGCTTATGTTAATTCTTTCTTTTATATGATTTACTTCTAAAAGGGTTGGTAAGGGGCCTCACACAAAGTTCAGCTTAGGGCCTCAAAGTGCCTAAATCTGGTCCTGGCTAGAACTGAAGTGTTTTAACTAATATCTCAAACTGACAAGTTGTAGTTTGTTGGCTGCATTGTCCCTTCTTTGATGACATTTTAACATAAAACTATTTGACTAGTGCTGGTACATGACAATACTAAAACCACATGCTTTGCTTAAAAACAGTGGGTTGCAGTCACATGACAAAAATACAATGCTAACTAATCTATGATTGGTTAAAGCATAACAGCTATCGATAGCATGGAACCCAGACACACCTTGAACAACTACCTGTAACAAAACCCACTTAACATAGAGCAGAGAATAGTGATTTGTCTAAGGTTTGTTAACTGCCTTTCGCTAAGGGGACTTATTGAATGTCCTGTGTATCACTCTCATTGAGTTATCAGAAGAGCTCAGAATATGTCCCCTGATTTGGCTAAATCACTTTGCAACACTGTAGTTCCACCACCAAGCAAGACCTACAACTCACTTGTGAATGACCCACATTTGATGCAATTGCTTGGAACTGGTGGGCAGATGTCTTGCAACATAGGCCAAGATTTCCTTCTCAAATCAATATTTAGATTATGGCATTTTGTCCTGCACATGTGTTATGGCTTTCCAGTCTCTTTCAGACAATAGGACATTTGCTGCTTTGCATCTGTAGGAAAAGTGCAGACAATACAGGACTCCACTGTCCTTGCGTTGCTATAGGCCATTCTGTAGATGAGGCACATGCCTGGATATGTATAGCTCTTTAGTGCTATACATATCCATGTTGACAGGTTCCATCAAATGGGTAAGAATCGTATGATTCCATTTGTTACTAGACTTCAACACTACATAGTTCAGGCTCATTTTACCCCATATCTGCAATGCTCGTTGCATAACAGCTCTTAAAATTTTTCTCCTCTTTGCTTACAAATTTACTTATGAAATAAGTTTTAGATTTCTAACAGATTATTCTGATTTCATTCAATTATAAATAAATGACCTTATTCTAAAAACCCCAAAACTATATTTTGACTAACTTTTCTTTTTTTACAGAATTCATCTCCATCATCAGATCTTGAAATTTAAACTATTTAGAAAAAATAGATTTAAACTATTAGTTGACAAGTTATGATACAAAAACATCTTTATTTCAGTATTAAGTTTAATATGACATCAAAAGTCTGAGACCAATATTTATGCTTAAATTGTCAACTAGGACTTATTTATACTGGATAACTGGTTCTGCAAGTTAAAAATCAAATCAGAAAAAACAGTCTTTTATTTATCACCTGAACACACACAATATCTTTGTGTTTTGAACCTTTTGGCCCCTCATCAGCAGGTTTCCGATCAACATTCTCTAAAAAATCAACTATAAAATTGTTACAAATTTATATAAAACATAGATAAAATTTCCTTCAATAAAATAAACAATGTAAAACTTACAATTTTGTGGTTTATAAATACATCCTTGAATCCAACAATATTTAATTAAATAAATAATACATATCCAATCCTATTCCTGCATTTAAAACAATAAAATCAATTAAATTGATAAAATTGGATTAAACCCTTTTTAAAAAAAAAACATCATTTATCATTCACTTTTAATTAAACATTGTCTAATCCCGAAGTGTATGGATGTATTCGAATATACAATTGCCGTTTAAAATTATTTATATATTTTTTTATTTTTATGGTGTTTAAACCTAACTTGCATCCTGTTGTATTACAATGTTCAGTTACTGCTGAATTTGCATAATTCCCTTTGATTGCTCGAATATGTTCTTTTATTCTTATTTTAAATTTTCTTTTCGTTTCACCAATATATATTTTTTGTTGACAACTGCAACTGAATACTGGAAAAAATAAGTTTGACTAAAAAATACATTTGTTATAGAAATGATGAAAAATATGAAATAATGGAAGAAAAAGGGGTGGTGTATTCAGTTGCAGTTGTCAACAAAAGAAAACATATATTAGTGAAACGAAAAGAAAATTTAAAATAAGAATAAAATAACATATTCGAGCAATCAAAGGGAATTATGCAAATTCAGCAGTAACTGAACATTGTAATACAACAGGATGCAAGTTAGGTTTAAACACCATAAAAATAAAAAAATATATAAATAATTTTAAACGGCAATTGTATATTCGAATACATCCATACACTTCGGGATTAGACAATGTTTAATTAAAAGTGAATGATAAATGATGTTTTTTTTTTAAAAAGGGTTTAATCCAATTTTATCAATTTAATTGATTTTATTGTTTTAAATGCTGGAATAGGATTGGATATGTATTATTTATTTAATTAAATATTGTTGGATTCAAGGATGTATTTATAAACCACAAAATTGTAAGTTTTACATTGTTTATTTTATTGAAGGAAATTTTATCTATGTTTTATATAAATTTGTAACAATTTTATAGTTGAGTTTTTAGAGAATGTCGATCGGAAACCTGCTGATGAGGGGCCAAAAGGTTCAAAACACAAAGATATTATGTGTGTGTTCAGGTGATAAATAAAAGACTGTTTTTTCTGATTTGATTTTTAACTTGCAGAACCAGTTATCCAGTATAATAAGTCCTAGTTGATAATTTAAGCATAAATACATAAGTTAAGGACACAAAGGCATAAAATTTGAACATAATTTTTGTCTGAGACCAACGTTGAAAAAATTAGAATTCTTGTATTTTCAGAATAAAGTCATTTATAAATAAAATTATTATATACAAATTTGGAATGTGTAATTTAATTCTATATTATTTTCTAACTTATAGCATATATTTTAAATTAAATAAATTAAAAATTGCAGCCTGGTATTGTGACGATGTTACAATAAATAATTGCTTGTTAATAACAAAAAATATTTTAATACAAATGTACTGAACATCATTAACAACAATATAATCACTATACAAGATGGTTTATTAAAATTTATCGTTCTAATTCTACTCGTGATTTTCCTGTATTTTTTGGCATTTTTTTCATATGTGAATCATCAATATCTTTTGGTTTATAATAATGTGGAGCAACTTCTAATAACCACTGACCCTCGATTTCTATCAATTGTCTCATATATTCTTTAGTAGTAAAAACTAATTCATGATATATTACACATCGTGGAAGTTCTTCAAAAAGTGAACTATTAGGATGAATCATAACAGTCTGCTGATGTTTTATTGTCTTGTAGTGACCACTTTTGGATAAACGAGCTGTGTTATAAAAATATCCAGATGTAATCGATTTTCGTATAGCAACTGTATCGGTAAGATTTGAAACCAGATCTATTTCAACACGTTCCATTAGTCCTTGTAATTGTTCTCTTATGTCCCTAGCTCTTTTCATCGAACGATGCTGGATGAAATTTTCAAAGCACCACTGAGTGGAATAATCGGTTTCGACCCATTGGTTATAAACATTAAGTAAAGTCAAATGATCACCACCTGAAACAAAAAAGTTCTTCCGAGTTGTGTCAGCATGAATGATTTTATCTTTAGGTCTATAAAATATTGCATTATTTACAGATAACATGCCAGCAATAGTTAAAATTTCTTCTGAACATTTATACTTTTCAGATGCTATTATCATCTTTGACATCATTGGATCTACAGGAAATTCTGCCATACGTCTCCCCAATTTTGTGAGCTCACCTAAATGATTGAGTCCACCTAATGCATACAACTGCTCTAATGCCAATACTAATGTCTCATGTGGAGGCGGATCTATAAAATCAAAATGTAACAAATCATTTATTCCTAAAGATTTCAATAAAAGAACAACATTTCCAAGATTAACTCGCTGAATTTCTGGAATAGTATCATCCTCTAATTCATTCTGATAAGCCCATGCAGTAAAAAGTCTAAAACATTTTCCTGCAGCCACTCTTCCAGCACGGCCTGCTCTCTGATTTGCAGAAGCTTTAGAAATAGGAGTTACTACCAATGACTCCATTCCTGTTCTGGCATTATAACTATTTTGTTTGCAAAAACCAGGATCAATCACATATATAATGCCATCAATTGTTAATGATGTTTCTGCAATGTTAGTAGCCAACACTACTTTCCTTGCACCTCGTGGAGTTGGCTCAAAAATCTTTGCCTGCATATCAGATGGTAAATTGGCATAAATTGGTAGAATAAGTAATTCTTTTATTTTAGAGCCTAATTTTCTCGTTCGTTCCAACAACAATTCTCGACAAGTTTCAATTTCTTCTTGGCCAGTTAAAAATACCAACACATCTCCTAAAGGTTGTGTAATATGTATTTGTAACACAGTGACAACACAAGCATCTAAATAATCAGCTTCAGGAGCTTTTGTATAATAAATATCAACAGGAAAGCGACGACCAGGTATACGAAATATTGGAGCATCATCAAAAAATTTGGAGAACTTTTCAGCATCTAACGTAGCACTCGATATTAATAACTTTAAATCTGGACGGAAACGTGCAATATCTTTAACCAATCCAAAAAGAATATCAGTGTGTAAGGTCCTTTCATGCGCTTCATCAATTATGATAACACTATAAGAATTAAGATCCGGTTCAGACAGAAATTCTCGGACTAACATTCCATCTGTCATATATTTTAAAACCGTTCTTTCCGAAGTACAGTCTTCAAAACGAATACTATAACCAACTCGACTTCCCAATTTAACACCCATTTCTTCACTTACCCTAGCAGCCACACTCATTGCTGCTACTCTTCTAGGCTGCGTGCATCCGATTTTCTTTCCATCATTTGTATAGCCAGCCTCGTGTAAATATTGAGGAATCTGAGTTGTTTTGCCAGAACCAGTTTCGCCTTCAATTATCAAAACTTGATGATTTTCTACAGCATCAAGAAGATCATCTTTAAACGGATATATCGGTAGACTCTTTCTCGTTTCTTGAATGGAATGCTTTTCTACCTCTTCTTCTACAACTTCATTATCTTCCTGATCTCTTGCTTTACTTCCAGGTAACTTAAAAGTTTTAACAAATTCTATTCCATCATCGAGAACTAACTCATACTGCTTCTCTTTCTCCAAGAACCTTTCTTTTGCATCACGTGCACCAAAACGCATCTGCGCAATTCCCAATCTCTCTTCTTCCCATTTCTTTTGTTCTGCATTCGGTACTTTCTCCTTCTCGTCAATTTCTACATATGCTTCATCAGCTTTCTTATTCCTATTTTCCTCTGGCATGTGATATCTCTGAATTTTTTCCAATTCTCTCGCTTTTTCATGTTCCTTTGCCAATCGAAGGATTTTCTTTTTGTATTTAATATCTTCTTTCTCGTGTTTTGTAAGTTTGGTTTCCGAGAAGAGAAAAAATTCATCTTCAATATCAGCTTCCAATTCAGTAATTTTATCATATTTTCTTTTTTCTAAATATTTTCGTCGAGAGTCGACACGTAATTTTGGTACGATTTTCTGCTTGTCTTCAGCCTCTAACTGAAGCCTTCTGGCTGCTTCTGCGTAAGCTTTCTTGTCTGATCTTTCGACAATATTACGCGTGTGTTCTTTGTCCTTATTTTTTAACCTTTTGGCAAATTCATCTCTCTCTTTAAGGTCTTCTTGCCTTTCTTTTTCCAAACGTACTTCATCGTCAGACATTTCGACTTTCTCTCAATTTAATAATGGCGCCCACAGGTTGCCAACCGTAATCTAAAATTTCAAAACTTAAAAACCTATTCGAATGAATACATATCCGTGGAAAAAAATAATAAAAATAAATTTTGAAATCGCGCAGAAAAAGCGATGAT